>NW_011495020.1:3450938-3452063 GCF_000754665.1 Bison bison bison
GCCATGAAATTAAAAGACGCTTACTCCTTGGAAGGAAAGTTATGTCCAACCTAGATAGCATATTCAAAAGCAGAGACATTACTTTTCCAACAAAGGTCCAGCTAGTCAAGGCTATAGTTTTTCCTGTGGTCATGTATGGATGTAAGAGTTGGACTGTAAAGAAGGCTGAGTGCTGAAGAATTGAAGCCTTTGAACTGTGGGGTTGGAGAAGACTCTTGAGAGTCCCTTGGACTGCAAGGAGATCCAACCTGTCCATTCTGAAGGAGATTAGCCCTGGGATTTCTTTGGAAGGAATGATGCTAAAGCTGAAACTCCAGTACTTTGGCCACCTCATGCGAAGAGTTGACTCATTGGAAAAGACTCTGATGCTGGGAGGGATTGGGGGCAGGAGGAGAAGGGGCGACAGAGGATGAGATGGTTTGATGGCATCACTGACTCGATGGACCTGAGTCTGGGTGAACTCCGGAAGTTGGTGATGGACAGGGAGGCCTGGTGTGCTGTGATTCATGGGGTCGCAAAGAATTGGACATGACTGAGTGACTGAACTGAACTGAACTGATTCAGCCCATGCATATCTGCATGCTAAGTCGCTTCATTCATGTCTGACTCTTTGCGATGCTATGGACTGTAGTCCCCCAGGCTCTCTGTCCCTGGGATTCTCCAGGCAAGAATACTGGCATGGACTGCCATGCCCGCCTCCAGGGAATCTTCCCAACCCAGGAATCAAACCTGTGTCTCTTAGGTCTCCTGCATTGGCAGGCAGGTTCTTTACCATGAGTTTCACCTTGAGAGCCCATCAGTTCAGTTCAGTCCAGTTCAGTCACTCAGTCATGTCCGACTCTTTGCGACCCCATGAACTGCAGCACACCAGGCCTCCCTGTCCATCACCAACTCCCAGATTCCACTCAGACTCATGTCCATTGAGTCAGTGATGCCATCCAGCCATCTCATCCTCTGTCGTCCCCTTCTCCTCCTGCCCCCAATCCCTCCCAGCATCAGTCTTTTCCAATGAGTCAACTCTTTGCATGAGGTGGCCAAAGTACTGGAGTTTCAACTTCAGCATCATTCCTTCCAAAGAAATCCCAGGGCTGATCTCCTTCAGAATGGACTGGTTGGATCCTGCAG
>NW_011495020.1:3452189-3477558 GCF_000754665.1 Bison bison bison
CTTTAAGCCAACTTTTTCACTCTCCTCTTTCACTTTCATCAAGAGGCTTTTTAGTTCCTCTTCACTTTCTGCCATAAGGGTGGTGTCATCTGCATATCTGAGGTTATTGATATTTCTCCTGGCAATCTTGATTCCAGCTTGTGTTTCTTCCAGTCCAACATTTCTCTTGATGTACTCTGCATATAAGTTAAATAAGCAGGGTGACAATATACAGCCTTGACGTACTCCTTTTCATCTTTGGAACCAGTCTGTTGTTCCATGTCCAGTTCTAACTGTTGCTTCCTGACCTGCATACAAATTTCTCAAGAGGCAGATCAGGTGGTCTGGTATTCCCATCTCTTTCAGAATTTTCCACAGTTTCTTGTGATCCACACAGTCAAAAGCTTTGGCATAGTCAATAAAACAGAAATAGATGTTTTTCAGGAACTCTCTTGCTTTTTCCATGATCCAGCGGATGTTGGCAATTTGATCTCTGCTTCCTCTGCCTTTTCTAAAACTAGCTTGAACATCAGGAAGTTCACGGTTCACATATTGCTAAAGCCTGAGAGCCCATATTTGACTCTAAATATGATTCTTTTCCCACTATGTCATATCACCAGTCATATGGTGATGAGGGACAGAGAATTACATGCAAAGAGAACAGCAAGTGCAAATCACTTGAACTTGGAAAGAAAGCATGAAACCATGCTTTCTGCAACTGGAGAAGAGAGACTGAAAACAGCAGTATCGTGTGAGATTGCCCAGGGCAGAGGACATAGGGCAGTGAGAGTCAGAGTAAGGAGTTTGCAATGGGAAGTCACCCACCTGGTTCGAGAAGGAAAAAGAAATGATTTTATTTGTATTTTTAAAAGATCACTCCAAGTGTTAGGTCTTGAATGGGCTGCAGTAGTGGGGTATCAGATCAGATCAGATGAGATCAGTCGCTCGGTTGTGTCCGACTCTTTATGACCCCATGAATTGCAGCACGCCAGGCCTCCCTGTCCATCACCAACTCCCGGAGTTCACTCAAACTCATGTCCATCGAGTCAGTGATGCCATCCAGCCATCTCATCCTCTGTCGTCCCCTTCTCCTCCTGCCCCCAATCCCTCCCAGTATCAGAGTCTTTTCCAATGAGTCAACTCTTCGCATGAGGTGGCCAAAGTACTGGGGTTTCAGCTTTAGCATCTTTCCTTCCAAAGAAATCCCAGGACTGATCTCCTTCAGAATGGACTGGTAGATCTCCTTGCAGTCCAAGGGACTCTCAAGAGTCTTCTCCAACACCACAGTTCAAAAGCATCAATTCTTCAGCACTCAGCCTTCTTCGCAGTCCAACTCTCACATCCATACATGACCACTGGAAAAACCATAGCCTTGACTAGACGGACCTTTGTTGGCAAAGTAATGTCTCTGCTTTTGAATGTGCTATCTAGGTTGGACATAACTTTCCTTCCAAGGAGTAAGCGTCTTTTAATTTCATGGCTACAGTCACCATCTGTAGTGATTTTGGAGCCCAAAAAAATAAAGTCTGACACTGTTTCCACTGTTTCCCCATCTATTTCCCATGAAGTGGGGGGAACAGATGCCATAATCTTTGTTTTCTGAATGTTGAGCTTTAAGCCAACTTTTTCACTCTCCACAATCACTTTCATTAAGAGGCTTTTTATTTCCTCTTCACTTTCTGCCATAAGGGTGGTGTCATCTGCATATCTGAGGTTATTGATATTTCTCAAATGTATATAAAGAACAAACTTATAAAACAAAAGACACTATAAATAATCAAAAGAAGACATGATAAACAAAATTAAGCAGAAGATTAGGAAAAATATTGACATCATATATAACACACAGAGTTAGTATACTGTATGTATGAAAGCCATAAAATCAATATGAGC
Organism: Bison bison bison; assembly: GCF_000754665.1. Lineage (NCBI taxonomy): Eukaryota > Metazoa > Chordata > Mammalia > Artiodactyla > Bovidae > Bison > Bison bison. The sequence goes on from NW_011495020.1 coordinate 3,454,062, forward strand.
CAGATGAACAATCTAATGGAAATAATCAAGGACTGAAAATGAACAATTCACAGATAAAATATACTTATTGTCAATTATGTATGAAAACGGGTTGAAGTTTACTAGAATTTGAGAAAACAGAAGCAATGAATTGAAAAATTTCATCAAACATTTTTTAAAGTTTTATAATTATATAATTATATGTTTACTTGTATTAATAAGGCTGAAATGAAATAGATATTACCAAGCACTACTATTGGGAATGTGACTAGATATAAGCACTTCAAAATTGAAAATTCATTTGTTCTGTACCTACGTACAGAATATATTCCCAAAGAGGCATGTACATTGATGTTCCTTATACTGTTATTATTTTATATAGTATATATGTTACATACATTAAAACATATTCAAACAATAGTGTGTACTTTCTATAGGTACATAGACATAGAAATACATAGAAAAATATATGAAAATAAAAAAACTAAATTGATTATAATAGTTATCTCTAGTTGAGAGGCTGAACTTTTAAAATTGGTATATCAATGGAGAATTTAACCATATTTTATTGTTTCAATCTTTTTAGAACAAGAAAATGCATTCCTCATAGACACAATACAATGTGATAGTTAGAAGTACAGACTCTGGAGCCAGATTGCTTGCTCTAAATTCCAACTCCATTATTTACATATGTGTTAACCTTTTTGCCCCTTTGCTTTTCATTTGTAAAATGGATATAAAGATTGAGCCTAATTATACATCATTTTGGATATATTTGATGATTGAGTTAAAATGTCATGTGTGTGTATATATATATGTGTGTGTGTATATATACATCTGTGCATGCGTGGTTATATGTGTATATATACATATGTATGTGTGTCTGTGTATAAAGAGTTCAGTACTAGCCCTAATACATATTAATGTAATTCCCATAACTTGTGTAATTTTAAATATTTTAAAAGTTCGTATGAACCCAAGAAAAGATTACTGCCAATTGTTGCAAGAACATGCAGAACAATAAGTACAAATCTACATTTTTTTCCATATATTTCAGAAGAGTTACCTTTTATTGTTTGAATGATAAGAGAAACTTTAACATATGGGAGACTTTAAATCTCAGATTTAGATAAATGTATGTGAGAAAACATGCATCAGTGAAGAAAATTTCTCTGGTTGGATTAAGGAGTTCACCCTGCTGTGAGGAAAGAGCATGAAGCATGAAAGGCTTTGAGTTTGGTGCACAGAGGTTTGAACTTTATCTCTGTAGCAAAGAAGAGTCCCTGATGCTTTTTGAGCAGAGGAATGATATGGTATGTTAGCAGTTTTAGGTTGACTTTTCTATTCTTAGTATATAGGATTGACCAAAGCAAGCATTGCCTGTCATGGCTATAGCAACAGTTTGTATGGTAATGGGGACATAAACTAAAATGATTAGAAAAGGAAAGAAAAGTAAGATAGTAAGATTCTTAACAATATCTGAGAATCCCTTGCTTTCCAGCAATATGTCACCTTACACCCAATTAGTTGCCAGATTTATAAAATAAAAACATAGGAAACCCAGTTAAATTTGGACTTCAGATAAATAGCAAATAATTATTTAATGTAAGTATCTCCTTAATTTTGCCTTTATTGTTTCCCTGAAATTCAAATTTAACTGGATAGCCTACATTTTATCTAGCACTCCTAACCCCAATAAGCATATTTTATCTTTATAGTCATTGTAGACATTAGTTTAACTCTTTTGACTTTTCCTTCAATGACATGAAAAGACAAGTGTTTACATGGCAATCACAACTTCTCTTTCAATGGGACTGTGGATATGTTTTCTAGTGGAAACCCTCCATGTTTAAGGCAGCAGAGCCCGAAGTCATGGAAACTGAACACAAAAAGCATGTGAGTAGGTTATTAACGATAGGAGATGGCCCCATTCCCACACCACACCACATCACATCCAGTCACTGGATCTGAGCATATGGTTCTTCTTTTCAACTGTATCCCAACATTGCACTTTGTTATCACCCAGCTAGGACTGTTACTGGTGTCTTTAATAGGTTATTCTTCCCCATTAAATCATTCATCCTTTACAATGGCTGATTTGGTACATAATAAAACCAGATAAAACCAGTAAATCTTCTATGTTAAGCCATTTATCATTACTTTTGGGCTTCCTAGTGGCTCAGATGGTAAAGAGTTTGCCTGCAATGTGGGAGACCCAGGTTCAATCCCTGAGTTGGATCCCCTGGAGAGGGAAATGGCAATCCACTCCAGCATTCTTGCCTGGAAAATCCCATGGACAGAGGTGCCTGCCAGGCTACAGTACATGGAGTCGCACGGAGTCAGACGCAACTGAGTAGCTAATACTTTCACTACTTTCACTTTCATCATTACTTTGCTATAAAAATATTACTTAGCCAAACACAGCAGTACACACAGCACTTTGAAAGTCTATAAATGGTGGTGCTAGTAGAAGCTAGCACAAGGATAAAGCAAATCCATTTTCAGACTGTTATTCCAAAAAGGACAAATCATTGTCTCTTTCCAAATAGAAATGCTCAAAAGTAATCAACTTGACATCTGGAGACTGGCTGGTCTCCTCAGGAAATTATGGCATATCAGGAACTCAGCATTAGCTTCCACCATTGGCAAATTAGTCATTTATTAGTTATTATAGCAGACTTGATAAGTGGATGTGTATTTTATTTACCTACAGCTCTCCCCACTTCCTATCATCACAGAACTTTTGTTAATAAACCCATTGAGCAAGCACAAGGATTGCTAAGGAAAGAGATTGCTTGACATTTGCTGAATGAGTCATCTTGTCTACCTGAATAATGTGAGCCTCCATTGAGTAGAAGTCCTCTGGAGAGCATCTCTATGCAATAGCACTATCTTTACACTCTGAGAGTTTCATCCATGTATCTCTTCTCCATACTTGTTTTGGCAAAAATTCTCTGACCAGTCAGCCAAATTAACCTTTACCCCAAAACAAGTATAAACCCATACTTCAGGTCATTGTGCCTTCAACACAAACTGAACATACAGATAGATATTCAGTCCATAGGAGTATTTCCATTCTTCCTATATCCAAGTATTTCTTGGCCATCTGAGTGGGATAATGACAAACAGAGTTCTGATAATATGGATTATCATTCATTACAGGTTTCATTCAATCAACCAAAAAGACAATAAGATTCACTATAAGTTCTTTCACCTAAAACCTTTCATCAAAGTCAGTGATACTCAAAACTGCCAAAAAAATTCTATGAAGAGTGAACCTAAGCTCAGCCCAATCCAATATTATGCTCTTTTCTGTCTGGTTACATAACTGTACTATCCTTTCTCTACATATACTCTTGGAATTCACTGATATAAACATGAAATTCTACAACTATTTAGGTTTGAAAATTATCTTCCCCTGTGTGTGCTCAGTCATGTCCAGCTCTTTGCCAACCCCTGAAGAAGCCAGGCTCCTCTGTCCATGGAATTTTCCAGGCAAGAATACTGGGATGGGTTGCCATTTCCTACTCCAGGATATCTCCCTGACCCAGTGATTGCACCTGTGTCTCTTGTATCTCCTGCATTAGCAGGCAGATTCTTAACCACTGCCCCACCAGGGAAGGCCTTATCTTCCCCTAGATCATTCATTAGGCTGCTGCTGCTGCTGCTGCTGCTGCTAAGTTGCTTCAGTCGTGTCCGACTGTGTGCAACCCCATAGACGGCAGCCCACCAGGCTCCCCCGTCCCTGGGATTCTCCAGGCAAGAACACTGGAGTGGGTTGCCATTTCCTTCTCCAGTGCAGGAAAGTGAAAAGTGAAAGTGAAGTCGCTCACTCGTGTCCGACTCCTAGCGACCCCACGGACTGCAGCCTACCAGGCTCCTCCGTCCATGGGATTTTCCAGGCAAGAGTACTGGAGTGGGTTGCCATTGCCTTCTCCATTAATTGGCTATAGTTCAATACAAAATAAAAAGCTTAAAAAATAGTCTTAACTATCTCTGCCTCTTGGTTACTATACTTTTTATAACTTTACAATCAAATACTTTTAGTATTTCATTTTGAGAAGCAGTTAACTTTTTCAATCTTACAAGGCATTCGAACTCTGAACTTTCCCTATTACCTTTGATCTCTTCTTTGATCTCTACCAGTTAATTCTTGCTTGAGTTAATCTGTTTCTTGTAACACCTGGCAAAATGTCACCAGTAGTAGCCAGCACACACTGTCACCCACTCTCAGACTGCCACCTAAAAGGATTTTGAGTTATGACAAGTGGCAATTTTATAAAATGTCTTGCCATAGCATGAGAACTCTACAGTCCTCTGGCTACTATACATTTTTCATTTATGCTTATCACCTCTTTGCTAAATAAACTTCACTTATTTTAGTTCTATTGTTATGGCAGCACCCAAATTATGGCAGCAATTTCTGAATTTACTCAGGGTTTAGTCAGGAAAATTAATTACTTCAGACATTTCAAGTAGGAAGGAAATTAACAGAGATATGACAGTTTAAAAAATGACCACAACTTCTTTGACATTCTTCCCACTGAGAGAGGGGTCCACTCTCCTTTCACATGAACCTGAATTAGCTTGTATCTCCTTCAACTACAGATAGCATAACATGTGGCCTCCATATAACCTCCAAGTCAAGATCATAATAATCTGTAAAGTTGATGCCCAGTTCACTTGGGTTAGTCCCTGTGAGGGAAGCCAGATGCCATGTAAGAAAACTAACTGTACCAAGAGTACTGTGTTGGACAGGCCAGTTGACAAGCCATCAGATCAACTGCAGGCCATCAAATCAGCCTTATCAGAATCTAATGTATTTGAATTTCCTCATCAAACTGCAACCATATGAGTCCCCAAGCAAAAACTTTCCAGACATATGGCCCCAAATATGTGATATACAAAACTATGAGAAAAGCAAAATGTTTTCTAAAAGCCTCCATGCTTAGGGATAATTTTTACTCAGAAGTAGTAACCAGAAAAGTTAGAATTAGGCATTTATGAAATTTCTGGAAAGGATTTCTAATTCTACACCTGAAAAACTAATTCTCACAGAGATTTCTCTCCCACCACTAGGAAACTACAAGACCTGATAATATACATGAAACTTCTGTTTGCAGGCATTGCAAAATAGGCAATAAAGTAATGTAATCCCTGTGAAAAGGGTAACTTATGAGGTGGGCTCTATGATTACCTAAGATTACCTCATGGTAGCAGTTTTCAGGCTATAACTTGGCTTATGGAATTTTATGTCTCCCCTGGCAACTTGTAAAAGTTATACTTGTTCCTTAATATCACTTAAGCATAATATTGCCAATCGTTTCTCATTTTATTGTTGTGGTTATGCAGTGTCATCTCAGTGTAGCTTTAAATTTCTTTTTCCCAAAGACTATCTTGAGCATTTCAAAATATTCAGTGAAATATTAAGCAATGATTAAAATATTAAAAACAATAATACCTCCCCTTTTTAGCATAAAAGAGTCTGAATTCTAACTCAAGGAAGGTGGTTCTTTGGAACAACTCTAGTCCACCATCTTCCTGATCTGCTGGCTTTCCAAATAAAGTCACTATTCTTTGTCCCAACAAGTCATCTGTCAATATATTGGCCTGTCATGTGGCAAGCAATATGAGCTTGGACTCAGTAACACTTTGTCTAGAACACAGATTCAAAACTCAGTTTTCTTCTTTGCACCATGTAATTTACTCCTATGGATTGATGTTTTTCATAACATCTTCTGTATTTTTTTTCACTTTTTGTGATTTTGGCATAGACAAAAATTCTTACCTTCTATTCTTTCCCAGCTAGAATAATGTAGATGTATATTTCAATACATAGTTTCTCATCTTTCAAAGTTACCCACACAAGCCTCAGAAATTCTTAAAAAATTTAAACCTGTGTGTCTGTGCATGTTTAATAGCCATAGCTTCTGATCAAACCTCTTTAGGTCTAAGTTTTTACTCATTGAGAGAAGAGAAAAATTGCCTGAGGAATTCAGTCCTATGAAGCATTCTATTATAATTTACTATTTTAATAGTGGCACATGCAGAAAATTGAGGATAATGCAAGCTAAATTATTCCCCACTTTTAAACATGAATTGAAAGTGTGACAAAGTTCAATGACAGCTTTCATGAAAAGAAATAATAAATTTCGTCGTATTATAGTAGAGACTCCTACCTTAGACATTTTCCATTCAAGAGATGATAAACCTTGATACCTTCACAAATGTGGAAATGTGACTACAGGCTGGCAGCTTTTGTTCAAACTGTATTTCCAAGCAAAATTATATTTATATATCTATATATCAATTTCAACTTAACTGCCATTTTAACCTATACAAAACTTGTTTTGAGCTACTTTTTCATGAAGTATAAAGTTCTTGGGACCTGAAGTCACTTATTTAAGGGGTGACAATGAGTTGAAGCCCAAAAATGACCCTAGACCCAGTTGACTAAGTACTTCCCTCATGATAGGCTCTAGTATATCAGTACATAGAGTTCAAGTGTGTTTTTTCCAAATAATAAGTTTTTACATTGCACAAACATTTATGGTTATGGGATAATTACTGAAATCTCACATGTTAAATCCACAAATGACAAAGGGCTATTTGAAAGAGTGATTCAAGCTTCTATAATTTATGTGATTTGTGCTATAATTATGTGATTATAAATAATCACAAAAAAAGAAATCACAAGTAAATCAAATTGCTGAAACAATATTTAAGAACTAAGAAGTAAATTCCTTTCCCAATCAAAAAGAATTGGAAAATATTAGTGAAGAGGAAAATCTATATTTTATCTTCTTTCTTGGTTCCCAAGACCATCAAGAATTATGTCCTACTGTATAAAACTTTAAGGAACAAACCTGAATATCTTCTCCAACTTCTGAACTAATCTACTGATTTGAGATTTTTAGGAAAGAGAATTGAGACATGAACTTTTCAGAAATTAACCCAATTTGACACACAAAGATGAGCCATCAGATTTTGTAATTCTTGTTCAACAAAGAAGAAGCCGGCTATAAGATGTGATCTGCATGTAGCTTCATCCAGATTGACTCTAATGGTAACGACACTCTCCCATGGTAAACACCGTTCTAAGCTGCCTCATCTGTCATTGTTAACACTTCTATCAGACACTTTGTCATAGAAAAAACACTTATTGAGCTTCTAGCTCACACAAATACTGTTGGAACCTAGAAAATGGTTTCACAGTTAAATATAGTATTTCAAAGGGAAAAAGGCATTCATAAGAAATAAAAACTCTTTCCCATCCCACCTCCATCTCTTTGTGCATCAATTCTGTGAAGTTTGGCTAAGGCAGTTCTGGTATTCTTGCCTAATGGCTCTAAGTAAAGTTCTCCCATACTTTCGTCCAAAACTTGGCTTCTTAAATGAAGCATTATATAATACAGGAATAATGGAGGCTTTTGAAAGTAATTTGGGATTTAGGTTAAGAAAGAGCAAAATAAAGATTTGAAAATTACATACTCCTCATATATATTTTTAGCTTCAATTTTCTGGTCATGAACCTTTATTTTGCTTTTAAAAGAAAAGCACATGTTGAGGATACATATATATATATACATATATATATAATATGTATATATATATATGGAGAACTGAGTTTTATGTGGCCTCCTACCACAGTTTGAAATATAGTCTTTAGTGCAGAACTCAATGCATAAAATAATTGCACTCAAAAAACATTATATTAATTTCATCCCCAAAATCACTGCTTATCCTTACATCTCATTTTATTTAAATAAAGGATGAATGAAAATTCCTGACCACCATATTTCAGTTTGAAAAAGAATGGTGAGTGACTGCTGTATGAAATAATTCAACTCCCCAAGTTACAAACATATCATTAAGTAGTGGTTTATATATGAAACAGTCAAATTTGCTATCCTGTTACTGAAAAGTTTGGCTATTCCCAACCCCATGTGAAAATTCAAATCACTGGAAAAGTCCTCAAAATTGTAGATTTCAGGGTTCAAACTCAAACATCTTACGAATATCCCAGAATGAGGTATTATCATTTGTGTTACCCTATAATGCTCCCCCAAGTGTTTCTGATGTTCAGAACCACTTGACTAGAAGTTATTAGACATCAGTTTGAAGAACTAATAACTACGGGTTTTCCATAATAAGCATTAATTGTTGATATATTATTTTATGATTAATCATCTTACTATGAACAAATAATTCAATATGCTTAAATAAAAACCATTTAATTTCTTATTTATGATTCATGCTAGCATTAGAATTTTATTAAGGTGAATTTTAAATAGATCTAATCTTATAAACTATAGTCTCTAGAATGGGAGACGGAAAGCACAGGCTCAATGTTTATAAGAACATATTCTATGAATGATAAGAAATCCATTTAAAATTGAAAATATTACTCCAAGCTAGTGTCTTTTGGAGCACTAATTCTTAATCAAATGCATTAATGCTTATAGCTTTGCAGAAAAGGACATTCTGTGTTATGTATGTGTATGTGTTTGTGTTTTTTAGCATTTCATACAGTCTAAATGACCTCAAAAGAGGCATTGTGCTATCATCTCCTTATAAATTTTCAGAATATTTTAAAAGAAAGAGGTGTTTCTTTTATAAATCTTAAGCTGCAGGACTGTATCTTTGCATTTTAGGCCCTGTGCAAGACAAACATGTTGTTATTCATCTGTGTATCTAGGAACATGGTAGAACACAATCAAGAACTGTACTTTGTGCTAGAGATATGGTGATAAACAAGTCAGAGCCAATCCCTGCCCTAACAGAGTTTACCACCTCATAAAGAAGACAGACATTAAACAAGAAACTATTAGTGAAATAAATTCCACCAAGTGAAAAAGGCAAGCGTGAGCAGGGAAGCTATCTCTGCACGGTTGAGTCAGTGCAGAAACTGAAAAGGTGAGCAAGAGTTAACTAGTTAACTGAGCAAAGAGATTTCAAGGCCAAAAAAGAAAAGAAGTAGATGTGATTAGAGAATTGTCTAGCTTGTTATTTTGTTGAACTGTTCTTAAACACTAGGTGATGATGTAAGTGACGATGCCCTCTGAAGGCAGACAACTATAGTATGAAATCTCACTGCTATCAAGCAAGTAGCCAAACTCTGCCACCATATCTTTGAGCAGGTTAATTAATCTCTAAAAATTTCCTCATGTATTAAATGAAGTTTATAATAGAGTTGTAGTGAAGATGAAAGGACCAAATAACAGCCAAGTAATTGTAGAAAAATTAATACTTGCTTAACATAGCAAGTATTAAATATAACCTTATCTTATTTAATATATAAATTCCTAACTAAAGAATCAGGTTCCAACTCCAGGGGTCTGTTACACAGCACAGCATTGTAAGGTCCTACAGATGGGGTCCTGCAGAAAAGCTTTATAAACACATTATTGCTATTCAGGATTTGGCACAGGAGAAAATTAGATGGGGAAACTGAAAATATCAGAATATTTATTTCCATGTTCAAAAATCGTGGAGAGCATTTATTGGAAAAGGAAAAGCCTCCTGTGAATTTTAGATGTTGGAAAAGGAAATGCTGCCTGTGGATTTCTGAAAGCAAAGGTGGATTTAAATGTAGGAGATAGCCAGACAGGCAGCAGGACAGCAAATGAAATTACCTTGGATAAATGACTAAGAGAGTGCCAGCAAAAATTATCTTAACTGTTCTTATGCACAGTTTATCACTGGGATACATATTGAAATTAGATCTGAAAGTGATTGAATTATTTTATAAGCTTCAAAGGTACTTGCAGGTAACTAGCTCTAGCAATAATTTTTTAATCAAGCCTCATGATGAAGGAAGTAAACTGAAATTCATAGGTCAGAATGACATTTATGGTCTTGAGAGATTTTTGTCTCTGAAACTGGCTAAATGGACACTGCCAGAGGTAGAACTTTAGTAGAAGGGAACCAATATCCAATACATTTCACAGTTCTTATATCTCTAGCTAATCATTAGGGGCAAATAGACAATCCTGATATAAGCTCTAGTTTCTTAAATTAATAGTTTTCAGGATAATCAGATGTAGATTAATAGATAGGACATAAGACTTAACACACCCAAAATTTTAAAAACCGATAAATAGATTCTCATCTATTCTTCCACTACCCATAAATTTATTCAAAGATATGTATTTATTGGGTATCTACTCTGGGTCATACACATACATACATATGTATTAAACATTAGGATTTGTTATGGGTTCAATTGTGCCCCCATCCCAAACTTTGTATGTTGAAACCTTAATCCACAATATATCTCAGAATAGGACTTTACTTGGAAGTAGAAACCACGGAAACAGTGGTTGACTTTATTTTTGGGGGCTCCAAAATCACTGCAGATGGTGATTGCAGCCATGAAATTAAAAGACACTTACTCCTTGGAAGGAAAGTTATGACCAACCTAGACAGCATATTAAAAAGCAGAGACATTACTTTCTCAACAAAGGTCCATCTAGTCAAGGCTATGGTTTATCCAATGGTCATGTGAGAATTAGACTATAAAGAAAGCTGAGCGCTGAAGAATTGATGCTTTTGAACTGTGGTATTGGAAAAGACTCTTGAGAGTCCCTTGGACTGCAAGGAGATCCAACCAGTCCATCCTAAAGGAGATCAGTCCTGAGGTGTTCATTGGAAGGGCTGATGCTGAAGCTGAAACTCCAATACTCTGGCCACCTGCTGCAAAGAGCTGACTCATTTGAAAAGACCCTGATGCTGGGAAAGATTGAGGTCAAGAGGATAAGGGGACAACAGAGGATGAGATGGTTGGATGGCATCACCGACTCAAAGGACATGGGTTTGGGTGGACTCTGGGAGTTGGTGATGGACAGGGAGGCCTGGAGTGCTGCAGTTCATGGGGTTACAAAGAGTCAGACACGACTGAGCGACTGAACTGAACTGAACTGAGTTATTATGAAAGTGAAAGTGTTACTCGTTCAGTCATGTCCAGCTCTTTGCGAACCCATGAACTGTCGCCCTCCAGGCTCCTCTGTGCATGGAATTCTCCAGGTGAGAATACTGTAGAAGGTTGCCATTTCCATCTCCAGGGAATCTTCCTGACCCAGAGATCAAACCCCAATCTTCTGTATTGTAGGCAGATTCTTTACCATCTGAGCCACCAGGGAAGCCCAATAGATGTAGTTAATGATGATGGAGTCATTCTGGAGTAGAGTAGGCCCCTAATCTAATATAACTAGTATCCTTATAAAGAGGAGAAATTTAGACACAGACACATAGACACATACACAAACTGAGAACACTTTGTGAAAATGAAGGCAGAGGCTGGGGTGATGCTACTTTATGCCAAGGAACACCAAAGAGTTCCAGTGAACCACCATGGAAGAGAAGGGGCATGGAGCAGATTCTTCCTCACAGCCCTTGGAAACTATTATCCCTGTATGCACCTTGATCTTGGATTTGTGGTCTCCAGAACTGATACAACTCACTTCTGTTATTTAAGCCAGCCGGTTTGTAGTGCTTGGTTACAGCAGCCCTAACAAACTAACACAGGATTGGAGCAGGGAATCTCCCACCCTCATGATGCCTATACTGCTGTGACTGACAGTAAATCAGAACACTTTTCTGTGTCTCAACCTCAAAGGAAGTTGCATCAACATAATTACAGATTTGTGACTAAAAGAATAAAACAAAAATATGCCAATCCAAAATTATGTTTCTGTTTATTAGTCAGAAACATAATTCATCTATGCTTGGTCCTGGGTTGTCTCCACTTTATCTTCCAGAGGAATGAATGTCCCACCCTTCTCCATGCCTTGGTTGCTGAACTTTAGACACTGCATCAGCAGGAGACTTTTCCCCTTTTTCCAGGTGCATTCAAACCAGCGTGAGGCACCAGAGTGAGAGAAGGGATCAGGAAGGTGCCCAATAGCTTCTTACCATTGGCCTTCCATGTTAACAATGACCAAAATCCTCTCCACTTGGTCATCAGTCAGCCAAGTGTCTCCTCTCAGTGGGTTCCAAAATTACTGCTTCCTATTTTCCCCTTACTATAGGCTTGTTAACAGCTGGTCCTGGTGACTGTTGCATACTAATTGTTGATAATACCTAGAGATTTTATCCTTTGTTAATGTTACCTTTAACCTTGCCCTCACTTTGTAAATAACCCCATCTTTATACTCTCTTAATGATATCCTTCAATATGTCAATGACTTTTTTTGCCAGAACCATTTTCCCAGGAACATACCCAGGAAATAACCTCCAAAATTTGAATTTTAAGATTGCTGTCCCACCTGTTTAATGAGCAGACAGATCATCTCTTTGCTAGGGGGCAACAAGATAATGGTACTTCATGGCTGCAGTGGCACCATGGTTATTCCAATTGTCATTGTAAGATGGAGTGCAGTGCAAAGAGACTTTGGGAGATCAATTTTCAGTGGTATTTTGTTGCTATGTTGATATTGTTGATGTAAGAATTTTAAATATGCTTGTTTCTTCTAACTGACACACAAACACACACGAAAGTTAACTCAAAGCTTAGAATTACTTTTCAACGTACAGAAAGCTGTTCTGAAGCTTTTCTCTCGTAGCTAAAGTACAGACATGACTGTGGATCAGATACAAAGCCTGATTATAAGCGCTACAGTGATGCAATGCCAGCTAAATGCATAATCACTTTAGACCTCTCATGCTAACTTTAAAGACACCAATTAGAAAGAAGTAAAACCTTGAAAACTGGGGTGGGGAATTTTGGTCAGTATGTCTGCTTGTGTACTTACTGTGGAGAATTAGAAGGTGAGATGGATGACCTGGTGGAAAATCTACATTAATTCATAGTCAATACATAAGAGGTTAGTTGTTGAGCATGTATTGGGAAAAACAAGAAATAGGTGACAAGGGAATCTGGAAGAGAGGATTGTGAATAAACATTTCAGAATGAGCACAGAGTGTGAAAATATTCATGGACCACATAAATTCTCTCCAGTGAAGTGAAGGCATTCACCAATCAAGTGAAAAAAATGACCTGTTGTGTGGGTATAAGTCAGCTTGTATCCTTGGTCACTAAATTGCTTGTTTAATGGGCCCATTTACAAATTGGCCATAGCGGCAGGGCTGGAGGCTACGCATGGGCTCAATAACATGGACAACATAGACTTGCCTTCACTAAGACTGATCTGGTCACAACAGCTGCTGAGTATCTGTCACGTCAACAGCAGAAGTAAATGCTAGGTCCCTGCTCTGACCATTTCCTGGGGAGCTATCCATTCACCAGGTGAAAGAGGATTACTTTGGAGCCTTTTTTATCACAAAGTCTGTTCTCATGGGAATATAGCCATATTCCAAAAACAGATTTTCTTTTGTGTCTGCAGAACTCCACCCAGTATTGCTATGCAGGGACTAACAAAATGCCTCATTCATCACCTTGTGTGCTAAGTATCTTTATTTGTTTTTTTTTGTTTGTTTCGTTTTTTTCATTTTAAATTTTATTTTTAAACTTTACAAAATTGTATTAGTTTTGACAAATATCAAAATGAATCCGCCACAGGTATACATGTGTTCCCCATCCTGAACCCTCCTCCCTCCTCCCTCGCCATACCATCCCTCTGGGTCGTCCCAGTGCACTAGCCCCAAGCATCCAGTATTGTGCATCGAACCTGGACTGGCAACTCGTTTCTTACATGATATTCTACATGTTTCAATGTCATTCTCCCAAATCTTCCCACCCTCTCCCTCTCCCACAGAGTCCATAAGACTGTTATGTACATCAGTGTCTCTTTTGCAGTCTTGTACACAGGGTTATTGCTACCATCTTTCTAAATTCCATATATATGCACTAGTATACTGTATTGGTGTTTTTCTTTCTGGCTTACTTCACTCTGTATAATAGGGTCCAGTTTCATCCACCTCATTAGAACTGATTCAAATGTATTCTTTTTAATGGTTGAGTAATACTCCATTGTGTATATGTACCACAGCTAAGTATATTTAAAAAAAAATCAGTTTTGCTGAGGGGACACATTTTACAGTGAAAGAAATGTAGTAAAGTGCTCCTCTCAATGTGTTCTCTGGTCTAATCATATTCCCCAAAGAGCAGTTGGTTGATAAAGTGGTGGATAAGCCACAGTGGTGGATTAGTGCACAAGAATGGCACTTGGTAAGTAAAGATCACATGCAAATTTGTCGTGCTGTTTATAGGATGCAGAATATGTTTCAAGCCAGTAGACAATAAATAGTGTTATCTCTTCTATAGATAGAACGCAGGGTCTGTGGAACAAGGAGTGGATCTGAGAGTAGCCCTTCTTACTATAACACCTAACTGTGCACTAGAAGTGAGCTCAGTATGATTGGAAAGCTGATGCTTCCAAACACTAGAAGGGAATACAGTTCAGATTCCACTGAAACAGAAACCGAGACTGACCTCGGGCTATCTTGGGCTTCTCATTTTGATGAACCACCCAGCAAAGAATTGGGTCAGAGTACTGATTTGAATAATTAATTCAATTTCCAAGGAGAAATTTGATTGCTTCCAACTAGTGGGACAAAGAGAGTTTTGAAAACCAGGCAACTCACAGTGGCACCTGTTAGCACAGTCATTCTTTTACTAATTGCCAATGGGAAATTGGGGCACCACCAACTAGGCAGGGCCACTAGAGACTTGGGTTCTATAGGAGTGAAGATTTGGGTCACCCCATCAAAAAAAAGAGCCTCACTAATTGATGTTGGCAGGGAATAAAGGGAACATGAAACTGGAAAACAAGGATGAAGTTATAATTTCAACAAGCCTTATAACCTAAACATCAGTTATAGAAGTGGCATTATGATCAGCTATGTTTTATATTAATCATTATCCCCCTTTCCATCCATCCCTAATATTGGTATTTGCTTTCTATGAAGGACACTGATGCTTAATAACATTACTATTAAAATTCCTGATGAAATTCTACCTACAATAACATCTCCCCAAGCTGATAATGTAGTTAGTAAGATTTTATGTTTTTTCTATGTTTGAGGATTTTTTTTTATTCCTTGTATTTCAGATTTGTATATCTAAATGAAGAATAGGAATGAATGCTAATTGGAAAATCAGGGTGGGCTCTATTGAACATTCTGCATTTATTTTTACCTTTTCTGGATCTACTCTTCAGTTTGATCTTTGCCCCAGAACTATATCACTTTGTTTCTCTTGCCCTCTGGCATCTTATTGGTTTCAACCAATAGGAGGCTCTACCAGGAGAAAAGAAGACAAAATTATCAGGTACAGCTTTCTGCCACACCTCAATTCCCTCACCCTCAACCCATCATTTTGACAGTGACTGTTCCCCTATGTGTGTCCACTACTATTGGGCAGGCTGTCTCCCAAGCCTCATCTATCACTAGCTATGGTGGGTAGTCTCTCTATCATTACCCCCAGTGGGTACTGGAGTAGTCATGGCTTTCCATTGTGGTGGGTCCCTGAATGCTTAACCATCCCTTTTTGCTTCTCTTAATTCTGCCTACATTTTCATAATTAGTTCCCCTTCTTTTGATTCATATCAGTTAACACTTTGAATGTGCCTTCTGTCTTTTACTAGCACCCTGACTAAGTTTAAGACTAATAAATGTCTTTTGTGATTCTCTAGCACAGATTAAAACTTACTTGTCCAGGAATAGAAATTACCTTTAAAAAAAAAATCAAGATTCCATCAGACAGTACTGTGAAATGTGTTTGTTTGACCAGTACTGTTGATAGCAGAACTAAAAGGTTCTGAAAGAGTAGGCATTAATATATTCCCTGAAAACAGGTGCTTTAAGGATAGTGATATTCTCAATAGTATGTTCTATAATTAAGATACTAAATATTTGCAAAGCTGCTATATTCATATCAAACCAATTGCATTAAAATCTATCTTCAGTATGTTAAAGTAGGGTGACTTGGTGAAAGTAACAATTACAGAGGAAACAAAATGCAGTATATTGAAATAAATAACAAGGAATCTTCCCATTTATAGCTTTAAAAACCTATTAGACTTTTTAAACCAAGATAACAGCTGTCAGTTACTTGGCCAACTGATACATTTTTGTTGTTGCTGTTGTTTGTGGCTATGCTACTTATGATAATGATCTATTTTATGATGTCTGAACTATTCTGTTGAATTTTGTTCTTTAAGAACCCACACGGACTTATTCAAAAAATGAAGTGAAATCAGGCCTGGTTTTATTTCTTTTTTTGGACACAAGAATGTGAAAAAGAAAGCCTCAGAGTATTATACAGAATCAATGACCACCACATATCAACTCTTACTGGCCATTGTTGCCTTGGCCACCTACCCAATCTTTTTATTGATAAACAGAGTTTTATGATTCTCATTTAACCTCCCAGTTTTGCTCTTTGGAGGCTAAACGCAACACTGTTGAAACATACTCTTTGAATTTAATAAGAAAATGATCGATTTTAATGCTATCTCAGGAGAAAGACATATAATGTTCAACATACTCTATGGTAAAAAGTAGGAGGCAGGCTTCTGTAGCTATTCATTGCAATTGAGAAACCCTCCTATTTCTTCCTGTATTCCAGACTAAGTCACTGTAGCAAACGTCTACTTTAGACAACTTGTGGTTTCAGCAAAGATGAGCTTCAGAGAAATTTCCCTTTGAAATCTGTGATAAAAGACTGCTCAAAGAAAACTGAATCCATCATCAAATGACTTGTATTTTCCTTTTTTAAAAAATGGGTAAAGAAAACAGAGCTCTTACTGGCAATACATTTTTAATAGTATTTTGAGTAGCTTCACTATTTTTTTTTCCTATGGGAATACATCAAATTCAGACATGATCTAAAAGAAAATTCATCTATCTAAATAATAGGTAGTTAATATAATAATTGAATTTAACTGGAATAGCATGAGAGCATTAAAATCAGTGACAACTTTTCAAGGAATATTTCTTAGAAAAAAAATTTTCAAGGATCAAAACTCCAAAGCTATTATTTTCAGCATTATTACATCAAGAATGACTCAAAATGAAAAATTTAGTTTCTATTGTGAACCTTAGATCCTATCTCCCAAACCCATTCCCCCGTCCTCACTCTAATCCATTCCCACCTTTACCTTTATGGTTCACACTTCTTAGGTCCAAATCAATAGCGTGTGCAAATACATGTCAGATGTCAGTGTATAGATTGACACGTGAGTGACACTGACACTAGAGCTGAGAACAAAGCGTCATGTCCTCAAACAGTGAACACATGAATGGATAAACAAATGACCCATTATGGACCAAACTTGAAATTCAAACCCTACAAAGAAGAATATTGATAAATCAGTGCTTGAAACCAACATATAAAATTCCCTTTTGATTCTGAATTTGCAGTTATTTACAGAAAATTAAGTAGGATTTGACAGCAAACAACTCATGTATCTCAGAAAGAAAATAATTTTACAATCCAGTGGTTCCAAAATTATAAATGTTTGTTTCATTTTATTGAAGAGTGCAAAATCACATATTTGACAATGGATGTCAAATATAAACAAAATTATAATAAAGTGTTCACAAAGAAACTAATGGAACAGATTATAAAGTCTAGAAATTGACTCACACATATATGGTTACCTGACTTACAACAAAATACCACTTCAATTCAGACTTAAAGACAGTCTTTTCAATAAATTGTGCTGGTCCACTAGGTACCTATAAAGGAAAAAAATAAAACTGACCCTTACCTCAAACAATATGTAAAAGTAATTTGAGGTAGATCATAATCCTCAATGTGAAAAACAAAACAAAAAGCTTCTAGAAGAAAACATAAGGGGATATCTTTTTAACCTTAAATAGTCATGGTTTCTTAAGAGAAGAAGACACAAAATCACAAGACACAAAACCACTAACTATACAAGAAAAAATGTTGAATTAAAAAGTTCTGTCATCAAAAACCCAAGAGAATGAAAAGGTAAGCTACAGACTGAGAAAATATATTCCCTATAGGTACAGCAAAGGACTTGAACTCAGAATCCTACAATCTAACTTTTTAAGTGAACAAAACTTAAAAGGGAACATCATTGGAAATGAAAATGAAAAATAAGCATATTAAAAGATAGTCAGTGTCATTAGTCATCATAGAAATGTAAACTGAAATCACAATAAGATATTACATCCCCACACAAACAGTTAAAATTATACATCTGTTGTAGTTTAGTTTGCTAAGTCATGTCTGACTCTTTTGCAACCCCACGAATTGCAGCCCACCAGGCTCCTTTGTCCATGGGATTTTCCAGGCAAGAATACTGGAGTGGGTTGCCATTTCCTTCTCCAGGGGATAGATATGTATTTTTTATTTTATTTACAATACCAGCACTGACAAATATCAAGTGTCAATGAGGATATGACACAACTGAAGCACTCATACATTTCTGATGGATTGCAAATTGCTACAAACACTTTGGAAAACAGTTTGACAGTGTCTGACAATCACACACACAAGCACACATTGTATAACTGCAAATTTAAATATATCTCAAGAAGAAATGGGTGCTTTAACAAGGAAAAGACATGTACAAGACTATAATGAATGTTCATAGCATAGTTATTTACAAAAATCCAAAAGCTGGAAACTATCCAAATGCCAAACAACTGTAGAAGGAACAAATGAAAATCTTCAACAACAAAAAATGAACAAAAAAGAAAAAAAAAAACAAAAACAAAAATGAACTATTGCAACAGACAAAAACATGAATATATCTCACACTCATAAGTGAACCAAAGGCAGAAATAAGCATATGTACTATGTTTAATTAACATGAAATTCAAGGTAGGCAAAGCCAATCTATTAAGATAGAGACTAAAATAGCAGCTATCTTTGAAAGTACACCAACTGAAGGGAAGAATAAGGGAATATACTTGGTGTTGGAAACATCTATTTTGATCTGAGTGGTGGTTTACTTGGTTGTACACATGTATAGAACTGCAAATATTCATGATACAGCAGATTTGATTAGCAGGTAATAGAGCAGAATTGACATCTACTGAGTTCTGACTATGTATTATTATTTCATTTAATTTTTACAACCATTTTTGAAGGATACATTATTTCTCCTTTAGAGATGATAAATTGGGTATTTAAACAAGTTAAATAGTATAGCTTCACAGAAGAGAGTGGTGAGTTGGCATTCAAATTCAGATCTCTGAGATTCCAAGATCCCACATAACTTTTTTCTATTTTTTTTTGTTCTGTTTAATTTTTAATTGGAAGATAATTGCTTTACAATGTTGTGTTCATTTATACCATGCAACAATGTGAATCAGCAGTAAGTATACATATTACCTGGCTGCCCTGGTAGCTCAGCTAGTAAAGAATCCACCTGCAATGCAGGAGACCCTGGTTCCATTGCTGGATCCAAATGGTTCCCTGGAGGAGGGCATGGCAACCCACTCCAATATTCTGACCTGGAGAATCACCATGGACAGAGGAGTCTGGTGAGCTACAGTCCATGGGGTTGCAGAGACAGACACAACTCAAGGACTAAGCACAGCACATATATATTAACACTCCCTCTTGAAGCTCCCTCCCACCACCCACCCCATCCCACCCCTCTAAGTTGTTGCAGAAAATCTGGTTGAGCTCCCTAGGGTATACAGCAATTTCCCACTAGCTAGCTATTTTACATATGGTAATGTATGTTTCACTGCTACTCTCTCAATTCTTCCCACCCTCTCCTTCCCGTGCTGTGCCACAAAGTCTGTTCTCTGTATCCATAGAACTTAAAAAATACATCAAAGTGACAGGTCCACGAACAGCCTAATCTTCATAGTTCCAAGTATACTTCAGAAGCCCACAGGGACTCTGTGCTGTGCTTAGTCGCTCAGTTGTGTCCAACTCTTTTCGATCCCATGAAATAAGACAAAACTCATTTCCTAAGACTTGCATCTCTGCATTTCTTTTTACATGCAATAGATTTTAAAATTATCACATCTTATCAATTGGTGCCCTCACTGAACTTGATATATTGAAAATATATTTTTCAGTATTGTAATTCAAAAGCTTCCTTGCATTAACTAGGGTGAACTAAGGGTGAAAAACATAAAGATGGAGAAACTGTGACAAAAAAACTAAAACTAAGGCTTTTTTTTTTAAATCTAAAAAGAATGTTATTTTCCCAGGTGGCTCAGTGGTAAAGAATCCACCTGCCAGTGAAGGAAGCACAGGAGGCATAGGTTCAATCCCTGGGGCAGGAAGATCCCCAGAGAAGAAAACAGCAACCCACTCCAGTGTTCTTGCCTGGAGAATCCCATGGACAGAGGAGCCTGGTGGGCTACAGTCCCTGGGGTCATAAAGAGTTGGACATGACTCAGCAACAAGCAGGCACACATGCAATGTTATTTTAAAATGTGATAAGTACATTTCCCCTTTTCTATATCTAAAATGAATATTCTATTTATGAAAATTAATTAAAATAACTCAGATATAAATTTGAAATATAAGAAAATAATCCTGTAGTTTTATTAGTATATTATGAATAAAACCTGCAAATTTGTGAAATATTTAGGCCTGATCTTTTAAGTTCTTAAAAAAATATTAAAAAAATAAATAAAACGATAAATTAGAATAAAGAATTGGCAGGCAGATTCTTTACCACCGTGCCACCTGGGAAGCCCCTAATATTAATTTAATAATGTATGATAGGTGTACAAACCCTGGACTTTTTCCTATGGTTTTCACCAGACCTAAATTAGGTTAGGGCTTCAAACCTCCCTGTTGACTTTCATAATTCCTATGAAAGCTACCTCATAGTTTGTCCAAGACAGGACATTACACTTTTAATTCCTAGCCGTGCTTCTTGTAGTCCAGCTAAACAAGGTTACTTGTTCCTTATTATTGCATGGTATTCTGATCAAATGATTTATGAAGTCATAATATCCAACTCAAGCCCTGCCTCATCCTCATTCTGTTCTACTGCTGTTATTGTTATTGTTTTTGTATTATTGTTACTGTTATTGTACCTAAGTCATGTCTGACTCTTTTGTGACCCTACGGACTGTAGCCCACCAGGCTCCTCTGTCCATAGTATTTCTCAGGCAAGAATACTGGGAAGACCCTCCTGTTCTGTAACCTTGGTCAAATTAGAGCTACCCCAATTTTTTTTAATCAAAAATTGGGAATATCTCCTTCAGATTTTAGTGTAGCACAATTACAAACTGACATCATACAGCTCAGATTCACAGAGAAAATGCAACTTCTTTAGTTTGGGCTACCAACAACATAGTCTTCCTCCTAAACTTGAATTCACTGTAATGTGGAAGATGAGTAATCACTGAATATTTCCTTTGGATTAACTAGGATTCTTAGGAAAACGTGCTATGTCTCTCCAGTGCCTCAGTCTTCCTTCTCCTTTCTCAATTCCTTTTCATGGGAGCTTCTGGGTATATAGAAGGAGAGATTTGACTTAAACAACCACATGTTAAAAGATTGACTCAGGATTCTTAGGCTTCCCTGGTCTCTAAGACCACAGTTCTCATCCACCTGATGGCATCCAACACTGATATAGCTCATAATCTGACTTTGAACTGGTAGAACTTGGTGTTACATCCTGGCTAATTAAGCCTCAACTAGACCCTTCTAGAGGCTTCAGTGGCGCAGTGGTAAAGAATCTGCCTGCCAGTGCAAGAGATGCAAGAGACATAGGTTTGATCCCTGGGTTAGGAAGATCCTCTAAAGTAGAAATGGCAACCTGCTCCGGTATTCCTGCCTGGAAAATTCCATGGACAGAGGAGCCTGGCAGGCTATAGTCCCACGGGTCACAGAGTTGGACACTACTGAGCATGCACAAACACACACACACACACACATACACACACCTTTCTGGTACATTCGGCTCCTCTGGGATCTCCCTATGACTCTTATGAATACGGTTCTCAAGTGAGTAAAACTTCAAAAAGAGTCACTTTGCCCCTGCTATGATATTCCCTCCGGAAACACATCTTGTTTGGTCTATGTCATTTGAGAACCCAGGGCAGCACCGCTGACTACGCTGCAGGTTAGTACACGATGGTTTGCAAGGAATGCTCTTCCTGAGATTTTAATGAGGACCTTTGGTGAAAGCACCACTGGCTCCCATTCAGCGCTATTTTCCTTACTAAACACCTCTGCCTTCCCCTTCCTCTTTCTTCTTCCAAATACCCACTGAGTCAGCACGGAAAATTTTTATTTTTCTTCCTCCATACCAAATGTTCCTTCTTCAACAGAGGTAAGTCTCATAGTTCGGTTACTCTGGGAGAAAGAGCATCTTCTTCACTACATTATGGAAGAAACTTGATGGTTTTAAGTCCTTTTTAGTTCTTGAGGTGTTCAATGCATAATAAATGAATTAGGAAATTCCTTTTGTTTTTAAACACTGCCTTTGCTACAAAATCTTTTGTTACACACTCAAACTTGAAACTTACCTCAGTTCTCCACTTTATATTCCATGATAACAAGTGTCACTACCAATCCAGGCATCTGAACCCCCAGAAAGTCAGAACCAAGATCATGTACTTAAAAAGACCAAAGACAAAAGAACATTCAGAATTTCCCAAATGCACCTTATTTCTTTTTTTTTAATTATTTTATTTTATTTTTTAACTTTACAATATTCTATTGGTTTTGCCATATATCAACATGAATCTGCCACAGGTATACACGTGTTCCCCATCCTGAACCCTCCTCCCTCCTCCCTCCCCGTACCATCCCTCTGGGTCGTCCCAGTGCACCTTATTTCTATCTTCCATAAACTTATCATCAAGATTCTCCTAGTTAAAATAGATTCCCCTCTATTTCTGCATTTTTATATTCCAAACTTCTTTTGGAAGTTTAGCTCTTTCATGATCCCCATAAGCAGAGGTAACCTCTATCATATTTTTTTGTTTTGCTTTTATGGCATTTATCACTGTGTCTCTTAAATTATTGTAATGGTTATATCTGCATTTTCCTCTCTTGTTAGATCCTATGTTCCCTGTAGGCATAAGTTATATCAGTTCAGTTCAGTTCAGTTCAGTCGCTCAGTCGTGTCTGACTCTTTGTGACCCCGTGAATCACAGCACACCAGGCCTCCCTGTTCATCACCAACTCCTGGAGTTCACCCAGACTCACGTCCATCGAATCAGTGATGCCATCCAGCCATCTCATCCTCTGTCGTCCCCTTCTCCTCCTGCCCCCAATCCCTCCCAGCATCAGAGTCTTTTCCAATGAGTCAACTCTTTGCGTGAGGTGGCCAAAGTACTGGGGTTTCAGCTTTAGCATCATTCCTTCCAAAGAAATCCCAGGGCTGATCTCTTTTAGAATGGACTGGTTAGATCTCCTTGCAGTCCAAGGGTCTCTCAAGAGTCTTCTCCAACACCACAGTTCAAAAGCATCAATTCTTTGGCGCTCAGCCTTCTTCACAGTCCAACTCTCACATCCATACATGACCACAGGAAAAACCTTGACTAGACGGACCTTTGATGGCAAAGTAATGTCTCTGCTTTTCAATATGCTATCTAGGTTGGTCATAACTTTCCTTCCAAGGAATAAGCGTCTTTTAATTTCATGGCTGCAGTC
>NW_011495020.1:3477658-3487340 GCF_000754665.1 Bison bison bison
AGTCACCATCTGCAGTGATTTTGGAGCCCAAAAAAATAAAGTCTGACACTGTTTCCACTCTTTCCCCATATATTTCCCATGAAGTGATGGGACCGGATGCCATGATCTTCGTTTTCTGAATGTTGAGCTTTAAGCCAACTTTTTCAATCTCCCCTTTCACTTTCATCAAGAGGCTTTTTAGTTCCTCTTCACTTTCTGCTGTAAGGGTGGTGTCATCTGCATATCTGAGGTTATCGATATTTCTCCTGGCAATCTTGATTCCAGCTTGTGTTATAGTCTGACATAATTGGAAGACATGTTTCTTTCCTTTATGATATCAAGCTAGATACTTAAATTGTCTATACACAAAGCCATTTATCCATAAAGTAATAATAACAATAATATTGTAAACTTGTACAATTGTGAAAAATACCAACACTGTGTGTGAAAAGACCCTGCTTAGTGTCAATTAACTGTCTGCACTCAATAAACAATAAAAAAATCAATAATTTGAACACAGCATTCTTAGGATAGTCCAGTCCACAGGGTCCCAAATTTTGTTCTATTAATATCCAGAAATGATTCTAAACTATGAGACAAAGCTTCTAATATTGAGAATGGAGTAAAAGAAACTATTATGAGTGATAAAATTATTATTTATATTAAAAACAATATAAAGAATCTTAAGAATAGCACCTAAAATATACATACTTTTAATGGGACATCATAAGGTACGCAGTTTATTTTTTGTTTCAAAAGTCCAATTATTATTTCAAGAGTCATGACAAAAATAAACCTTAGCCTGCATACTACTTTCCACAGAGCTTTTTTTCATACAAATATCTTGCTTTTTGCTTTTTGCAGTAGTTGTTAGAACAAGTGAAGTGAAAAGAAGTGAAGTCGCTCAGTCATGTCCGACTCTTTGCGACCCCATGGACTGTAGCCTACTAGGCTCCTCAGTCTATGGGATTTTCCAGGCAAGAGTACTGGAGTGGGTTGCCATTTCATTCTCCAGGGAATCTTCCCGACCCAGGGATGGAACCTGGGTCTCCAGCATTGTAGGCAGACGCTTTACTGTCTGAGCTACCAGGGAAACATCAATCAAAAAATCTGAAATTCAGAGAAATGAGCGCTTCCTACAATGCAGGAGACCCAGGTTCAATCCCTGGTTGGGAAGATCCCCTGGAGAAGGAAATGGCAGCCCACTCCAGTATTCTTGCCTGGAAAATCCCATGGACAGAGTAGCCTGGCAGGCTACAGTCCTTGGGGTAGCAAGAGTCAGACAGGACTTAACAGCTAAACCACCTGTGATGTGAATAAGAGTCAACAAGAAACTCCCAGTTTCTTGCCTCAGTTCTTCCCCCATCAGTCAATAACAGCAAAACTGCAAAGTTAACATTTCAGTAATGAGAATGTCATTCTGCTTTAGTTAGACTACTTGAAAGTATGTTTTTCTATTTCTGTCACATATTAGCAATAATGATAATAGCAACACTGCCTATTTACTATGAGAACTTGCCAGAAGTACATTTCCTGTTGTTATGAAAATCTGGATATATGCCCACACCATAAATAACTGCTGATCCAGCATTCCATTTGTTACCCTCACAAAAGAGATTAAGTTCTTGTCATCTGAAAACAGATCTTGACATCACCATGCTTTATTCACTAAAATCACTAAGGCCATTCACTCTTCACTGCCCCAGGCCCAGGCCAGTAATCTACTTCTCTTCTGCTGCCCAAATATTTACTTATGCAACATTGCTGCTGCTGCATCGCTTCAGTCGTGTCCAACTCTATGCGACCCCATAGACGGCAGCCCACCAGGCTTCCTGTCCCTGGGATTCTCCAGGCAAGAACACTGGAGTGGGTTGCCATTTCCTTCTCCAATGCATGAAAGTGAAAAGTGAAAGTGAAGTCACTCAGTCGTGTCCGACTCTATCGACCCCATGAACTTCAGCCCACCAGGCTCCTCCATCCACGGGATTTTCCAGGCAAAAGTACTGGAGTGGGGTGCCATTGCCTTCTCTGCAACATTACACAAGGTTAAATGTTGCATCCTGTCTCCCCAAACCCTCAAACACTTGAAATACCATTCAGATGGTGTTTTCTGTTTCTCTTTTCTCCTTTTTCTTTCTCTGGTTCCCTTCCTCCCTCCTTCCCTCCCTTCTTTTTTCTCATCCTTCCTTCTTCTTTCTCTTCACAAAATGTGCAGCATTGTAAGCAAACACCAGACATTATATCAACAGAGTTAGAACAACCACAGGGCTTAACTATGAAATCTTTCAATTATTTTACATTTAGTTTTTTTTTTTTAGCTTACAACGATTCTTTTCTTTTCTCTTTTCCTTCCTTCTTTCTTTCCTTCCTTTTTTTTTTCTTTTTCAAATTAAATGTGGGAAGTATAAAAGATTTAAAAAACCATACCCTAAACCCTAAACCTACAACTCCTTAAAACATAAGATCGTGCCCACTTAGCGTTAAGGACTGCCTTCCAAACAAACTTGAACAAATAGAACCAGCTAGAATTCAACCCACCAAAAGTAAATCCTATCCCTTTATGTGCCATATGGGAATAGTCTCTCACAAAAGAGTGTTTGATATATTCTACTTAAATTGTAAAATTCTACCTGCAGTGACATAAAGTTTCCAGAAGAAAAATATCTTACTCTAAAATGCAATAGTAACAAAACAGAGATTTATGCATTAGTCAGAAGAGTGGTTACAATAAACCAATCAATCTTTGATCTACTTTTCCCCCTGGCCATTTAAAACACAGCTTTGATGACATTGAGTGAATTTGCTGTAAGTCAGAACAGCTTCTCAAAGGGTTCTCTTTCTTCTCCAGAGAAAATCATTGACTCGTGTTGTGAAATAAAAGTAATCAGTCTAAACTCAATGCATTTCGCAAAAGAGAACTCAAACTTTTGAAATGTCTCTAGTTATCCAGAGTCAGGGTTTACATGACATTCTACCACCATAGACGCTTTAATAAAATTTTGAGACCTCTTTGCTAATATTCATTAGCATCTGAATATATCCGTTCAGTGAATACAATTGACCTTGAACAAAGTGAGGATTAGGGGCTCCAACCCAATCATGCTGTAAAAAAATTGAAGTATAAATTTTGACCCCCTGAAATCTTTACTACTAATAGTCTAGTGTTACCAGAAACCTCACCAATAACATAAACAGTCGATACACTATCATATGTAGTAAAATAGCTTGCGAGTTAGTGAAAGTTGCTGTATAGCAGAGGGAGCTCAGCTTCCTACCCTGTGATGACCTTGAGGGGTGGAATGGCAGGGTGGAAGGGAGGCTTAAGAGGAAAGGGATATATGTATATATATATATGGCTGATTCACGATGTTGTACAGCAGAAACTTTTAATAACACAACATTGCAAAGCAATTATATTCCAATAAAAAATTAAATGGAAAAAAGATATTTCATATGCATTATGTAGTATACCGTTACAATAAAGCAAGCTAGAGAAAAGAAAATATCATTACAAAAATCATAAGGAGGAGAAAATTCATTTATAAAAGTATACTACTGCACTTATCAATTTTATAAGTTTATATCCTCTGTTTAAGAGATTGACCATCTGTCAGTACCTTTATGAATACTGTCTTATATGATAAAAGACACTATAGATACTACATGTATTACTAACACTAGTCATCAAAAAAGAAAGGATAATGTGAAAAAGAAATGTATATTTATTTACAGGTACATTGAAATTAAAAGGTGCTTATCCTTAGAAGGAAAGTGATGACCAACCTAGACAGTATATTTAAAAGCAGAGACATTACTTTGCCAACAAAGGTCCATCTAGTCAAAGTTATGGTTTTTCCAGTAGTCATGTGTAGATGTGAGAGTTGAACTATAAGGAAAGCTGAGTGCCAAAGAATTGATGCTTTTGAACTGTGATGTTGGAGAAGACTCTTGAGAGTTCCTGGGACTGCAAGGACATCCAACCAGTTCATCCTAAAGGAGATTAGTCCTGAGTGTTCATTGGAAGGACTGATGCTGAAGCTGAAACTCCAATACTTTGGCCACCTCATGTGAAGAGTTGACTCATTTGAAAAGACCCTGATGCTGGGAAAGATTGAGGGCAGGAGGAGAAGGGGACAACAGAAGATGAAATGGTTGGATGGCATCACCAACTCAGTGGACATGAGTTTGAGTAAACTCCAGGAGTTGGTGATGGACAGGGAAGCCTGGCATGCTGCAGTCCATGGGGTCGCAAAGAGCCAAACATGACTGAGCAACAGAACTAAACTGAACTGATGATTTATACATTGACAACAAACAAGCAGCAATATGATTGCTCTATGGTAGCCTAGTGAAATCGATACAAAGGCTTTGTGGTAGCCTAACCTATACACTAATGAACAAATTGTTATAAAATTGTTATGGCATATAGTGTCACAGTCATAGTAATAATTCTATATTAGAAACATTGCTACATTCTATATTGGAAACATTGCTACACTTACCTATGACAATAAAACAGTAAAAAAATAATGCATTATTAGTTTTATAATAAATAATCATTCCAGTTCAGTTCAGTTCAGTAGCTCAGTCGTGTCCGACTCTTTGTGACCCATGAACTGCAACAGCCAGGCCTCCCTGTCCATCACCAACTCCCGGAGTTTACCCAAACTCATGTCCATTGAGTCGGTGATGCCATCCAACCATCTCCTCCTCTGCCATCCCCTTCTCCTCCCACCCTCAATCTTTCCCAGCATCATTTGCCTTATGCCTATGTAAAGATAGACTAGATTCTAGATATATTTTATGCATTCATGACATACCTAACTTATTCTTAACTATTTTTGGTATTTCTAGGCTACGTTTCATCTGCAAGTTTTTTCAAATTGTCCCTAATCTCCAAAACCTTTCCAATATAATCATTGCAAATAATCAACATGTAAGTGATCCTCGTGGTTCAAAGACATTTTATTCAAGGGTCAACTGTAGTTGTAGTTGTATGCCAGGCATTCTACTGATTGCTTATCAAAATAGATAAGATCTTTATCTATTGCACACATAAACAAGTATGCACACACACCCATGTGTGTGTGTGTGTGTGTGAAGTTGTTCAGTTGTGTCCAACTCTTGTGACTCCATGGACTGTAGCCTACCAGGCTCCTCCGTCCATGGGATTTTCCAGGCAAGAGTACTGGAGTGGGTTGCCATTTCCTTCTCCAAAGGATCTTCCCCACCCAGGGATCGAACATGGGTCTCCAGCACTGTAGGCAGACGTTTTACCATCTGAGCCACCAGGGAAGTCACTATATATACACAAAAACTCCTCTGAATCTAGTTTCATTATTTCTTGTTTAGGGGTTTCCCAGATGGAGAAGGCAATGGCACCCTACTCCAGTACTCTTGCCTGGAAAATCCCATGGACAGAGGAGCCTGGTAGGCTGCAGTCCATGGGGTCGCTAAGAGTCGGACACGACTGAAGCGACTTAGCAGCAGCAGTAGCAGCAGCAGCAGATGGTGCAGTGGTAATGAATCTGCCTGCCAATGCAGGAAACACAGGTTTGATTCCTGGGTCAGGAAGATCCCCCCCTGCAGTAGGAAATGGCAGCCCACTCCAGTATTCTTTCCTGGAAAATTCCATGGACAGAGGAGTCTTGTGAGCCACAGTCCATGTGGTCCCAAAGAGGTGGACACCACTGAGCAACTGAGAACACACACACATAGCTTCTTTATGTTATCTATGGGCACTATAATACTGTGTAACAAAATGAAAACTCAGTGGTTTACGATAGCAACAATTTATTATTGCTCATGAGTCTTGGGTTAACTTGGTAATTCTGAGAGCTTAATCAGGTTTACTCATGCATCTGCATTCAAGAGTGTGCCAGTTGTTCTTGACTGAGTTAACTCACATATACCGGGGTCAGCTGATTGAAGCCTAGCCTGGCACAGGGGGGATGATGAGTGGGGCCGGTCCATTCCATAGATCTCATCCTCCAGAATGATAGCTGAAGGATTTGATGGAGGTATCAAGTCTCAACATGCAAATACTTTTCATGCCTTTGTATTTCCAATTGTTTACAACAAAAGGCCATAATGATTCCACCTCTCCCTTTATACAGGCATTTTTGCAATGTGTCTGTTTACACAACTCTTAAATCTAGTCTTGTGACTTTCTTTGCCTGGCAAAAAGTGTTGACATTGTTCAACTTCTGAGCCTACACTTCAAGAGACTTTGTATCTTCTGCTTACAAGTTCTTTGAAAGTCATGTTACAATGTGAAAAAACTCTATACATGCTGGAGGATGACAATACCACATGGAGCAGAAACCAATCATAGCAAGTGAGAAATTATAGGCAAGTCAATCCCTTAATCAAGCCCCCAAATGAATACATCCAAACAAGCTATCCCAGAAAAGACAGCAGAAAACCAACGAGCTGAGCCAAGCCCATACTGTTGACACACGGAAATAAAATGGATTTTGCTTCAAGTCACTATGTTTTGGAATGATTTTATATATAGCAACAGATGACTAAGACACTCTACTTGGATCATGTTTATCATTTAATAATATCCCATTGGTCAAATCAAATCACATGACTATTTCCAGAGTCAAGAAGTAGGGCAGAATGTCTTCCCCAAAATAGGAAGAGTGAGAAATTAAGACCTTCAGTGCAATTGATAAACCCTATATATATTTAAATATAAGAACAATAATGATGAGGAATTTAAATGATTCACTCATCATTTAATAACAAAAAGAGTTAACCCTAGCTCATTCAATTAGAAAGTCTGTGCTCACTCTTTTCTACCACTGAAGCAGATAAAGTACAGCTTCTTGAGGCTGAAACTCTGGCTTCTCTAAGACCTATGATGAAATTTGATTTTGTATTTTTTCCTCTTTTCCATAGCTGAGAATAAATAGCTATTGGAAGGCTAAGAGCATTCAGATTCCGAAACCAAATATAAATTAAAGTGGGTGCTTTCTAAGGATCTTCATACCAACAGCATTTTTAACTAAGCATCAGGTTGCTATTGTTATTAATGAGACCCCCAACAAAGTGCTGCATATCTGCTGACCTTATTCCAAATATCTGATTTCTCACATCAGGTGCTTCAATTCTTCTAGAGTTCTCTTCTGAAATTCCACTTCTAGTAATTGGTCTAGTTCTTCATTGTTCTCTTTGCTTTCTTCAGTCCCAGTCAGAGACTGGACATATTTTCCTTGTTCAAATAACTAGCCCTATTGCCATTTTCAGAACTTTTGGAGCTGCCTGACTTCTAAGGATCACTCAAGCATTCACCATCTCATTCTTCTGAATAAGATGCCCTATTGCTCATTGCCTTTTGAATTTCTGCTAAATCCTAAAACAGAATATTTTATTCTTCTTCATCTTTTCCTGTAGGACTTTGCAGTATCTTAAATCTTGTCAGTGTTTTGTTAAGGTATGTTGAATAAATGATATAAGTAAATGTTTAAGTAAATACAACTTATTATTTGGAGAAACAGCTACACATTGTTACTTATTAGAGGAATAACTTCTGCTATTATCTCCTCTCTGGTACTATTTTTTCACTGATAGGTTAGAAAGGAAATTAACAACTGGTGACTCTAACAACATAGAAACAGTTTCCATTACCTTCCAATGTGTCCTGCAGTTATCTATGGACTGTCTGAAGTTACTGGGTACCATGGTGATCTGTATTTCTGTGGAGGCTAAGTGAAGAAATGGATATCTGATTCAGTAGTGTCAGGAAAATGAAATTGGATAAAAAGCAGTAATACTACATTGTACACAGAACACTGATTTCTCTCTCAGTAACTTTCAAAACAAAATACAGTTCTTTTTGGCCTTTGGTGCACATAAAGCCAGTGGGAAAATATGAGAAAGACAGATGTCTAGAGTCTTTTAATAAAAGGAAGTCACTGTAGTTTTGATTCTTTCTTATCCCTTTTTAATGCTATTCATATTTCATTTGCAGCAAAAAATACACTCAGTGACCACTGCAGAATAAATTTGATAGTTAATTTTATTTTACTTATTTTTTGGCCATGCCTTGCAGCTTGGAAGATCTTAGTTCCCTGGTTGAACCCACATCCCCTGCAGTGGAAGTGTGAAACCTTAACTACTAGACCACCAGGGAAGTCCCTGTGGCAGTTAATTTTATGTGTCCACCTCACTGATACATGTGGTGCCCAGGTATTTGTCTATACATTACTCTGGGTGTGTCTGTGAAGGTGTTTTTGGCTGAGATTAGCATTTGAACCTATAGGCAGATTGCCCTCATCAATATGGATAGGTCTAATTCAATCCACTGAAGGTCTGAATAGAATAAAAAATATAGTAAGAAAGAATTTTTTTCTCTCTGCCTCACTGTCTTCCAGTTGGAACACTAGCAGGAAAAATTTCTGCCTTCAAGTCTGGACTTAAGCTGCAACTTACACTATCCTTGTTCTCAGGCTTTAAAACTCAGATTGGAACTATACTATCAGTTCTCTGGGGCCTAGACTTCTCAATTTCCATAATCGTGTGAGTCAATTCTTTACAGTAAATATTGGTTCAATTTCTCTGAAAATCTCTGCCTAACATGAACTCCTTCCTCCAAGGAATGTACACAGAGCCATAGAATAAGCTACGCACTCAGTGACGATTTCCAATCCCAGCAAGATTAAAGATAATAAACCTTTATTATCATTATTTAACTCTCGATCATTCTGCAGCATCTGTCTTCTGAAAACAAACTATTCAGTAAATGTATAGAAGAACAAGGTTGTTAGCACAAGGAAAGGTGAAACCCACATTTTCTTATGTATGTTAGCAAGTTTTGAACAAGTAATTAAAATGAATAACATGTATCCTTAAAGGTCTGATGGTTGCCATGGTACTAAGCAAAGACATAATTATCATTTTCCAGTGCTGATGCAGCGTTAGTAAAAAAGAGATACCACAGCTCCTGATGCTGTGCCAGAGCAACCTTTTGTTTTTATATTTTCTATCAAAAGATGGAATTGGGACTAGAAAAGATGGAGAACTAGCACCTCCTTCCTCTATCCTCCTTTTTCTACTCCAATTACTTGACAATCTTTCATGTAATTTTGTATGTGTATATACTTTTAGTTTTAAAAATTTATTAAAGAAGTACATCAACAGGGGAAATCAAAGCCATATATATATATATATATATATATATGAATGTTCCAAAATCACACACTTGGATGATGGAAAGAATAAAAAAGTTCAATGGTAGGAAATTTTATGAGAACAGATTTTAATGGATAGATTTGAATTTTGTTTTTTTACTACTGTGAGTTCAAGAAAGTGCTTCATGCAATGACTGTCATGATCATCACAGATCTAACAAGCAAATGTCACATTACTGAGAAAACAGAATTGCTGAAAACTTAAAGTAGGAAGAGTGCCAATATGGAAACACACTCTGATTTAAAAGGTGGTTAACAACCCACCTTACAATGTAAGGAACGCGGGCTCCATCCCTGTTCAGGGGACTAAGATATCATATGCCACTCAGCAACTAAGCCCGTGCTCTGCAGCAACTGAGCACACACTCTAAGCATCTAGAGTCTCCAGGCCACAGGAAAAGATCCTCCACGATGCAGTGAAGATCCCGAGTGCCACAACTAAGTCGTGATGCAGTCAAATAAATAAACACATTTTTTTTTAAAAAAGCATTTTTCTATTTCTGAGT
>NW_011495020.1:3487440-3491528 GCF_000754665.1 Bison bison bison
CTATTTCTGAGTCACTGGTCTAACATATTGTTATAAACAAAAAAATGAGCAAGGGAATAAAAATGTTTTTAAAAAACTTGTGAAGCAGCAATCATATTGATTTCAGTAAACAGAACTTTGTAAATATTATTTTCCTTTTAAGATCTTATATTTTAACATCATTTAGTTTAGTATGAATCTATCATTTGGCGGGAATTTTTATTTTAAAAAAGAATAATTTACATAATTGCAATCCCATCTACATAAAATAGATCCTAGAAAGTAGAAAGCATTTTATATACACAAATCAATACCATTTGTTTCTCTACATGGAATATTTTGTAAGATTTTTCTCATCAGTTTCCAGTGACTTTTCAAACTGTCATTATTATAAGTATTTTAGGAAATAAGTCTCAATTGAATACTAATATGTTTATAACAGTACATTCTTTAACTTTCCATTTTAAAATAATTATAGAAGCACCAAAAGTTGGTATAGAGAGATCCCATGTATCCTTAATCCAGTTTTCTCCACGGTTTACATTTTATGTTAACTAAAGGGTAATAATAAAACCAGGAAATTCACATTACTACAATGTGTGCGGAGTTCTACACCATTTTATTATGTGTATATACTTCTGTAACTGACCACTTTATTCAAGAAATAGTATTGCCAAATAAACACAAAGCAAAGAAGAACTAAAGAGCCTCTTGATGAAAGTGAAAGAGGAGAGTGAAAAAGTTGGCTTAAAGCTCAACATTTAGAAAACTAAGATCACAGCATGTGGTCCCATCACTATATGGCAAATCGATGGGAAAACAATGGAAACAGTGACAAACTTTATTCTGGGGGGTTCCAAAATCACTGCAGATGGTAACTGCAGCCATGAAAACAAAGGATGCTTGCTCCTTGGAAGAAAAGCTATGACCAACTGAGATAGCATATTAAAAAGCAGAGACATTACTTTGCCGACAAAGGCCCATCTAGTCAAAGCTATGGTTTTTCCAGTAGTCATGTATGGATGTGAGAGTTGGACTATAAACAAAGCTGAGGGCCAAAGAATTGATGCTTTCAACGGAGGTATTGGAGAAGACTCTTGAGGTTTTCTTGGACCACAAGGAGATCCAACCAGTCCATCCTAAAGGAGATCAGTCCTGATTATTCATTGGAAGGACTGATACTGAAGCTGAAACTCCAATACTTTGACTACCTGATGCAAAGAACTGACTCCTTGGAAAAGACTGATGCTGGGAAAGATTGAAGGCATGAGAAGGGGACAACAGAGGATGAGATGACTGGATGACATCACTGACTTGATGGACATGAGTTTGAGCAAGCTCTGTAAGTTGGTGGTGGACAGGGAAGCCTGGCGTGCTGCAATCCAGACATGACTGAGCAAATGAACTGAACTGAACTGAATCACCACAGACATCTCCCTTATGCTGCCCCATTTATACCTATCCCCCTCTCATCCTTAATCCTTCACAAAGAAAATAATAGAATATATATTTTGTGACCTTTGAGATTAGCTTTTTCCATTTAGCATAAAACTTTTGAGACGCATCTTAATTGTCCCTTTTTTATTGCTGAATAGTAAATTGTCCATGGTATGTATGTATTATAGTTTATCTACTCACTTACTATAGGACAATTGGGTTGTTTCCAGTTTTTAACAATTACAAATAAAGCTTCTCTGAAAATTCTTATACAGTTTTTGGTGCAAGTATGAGGTGTTAAATCTCTGAGATGAATGTCCAGGAGTATGACTGTTGAATTATATGATTACTATACATTTAGTTTTTTAAGAAATTGCCAACCTATTTCCCAGAGTGACATTATCACTTTAAATTCCCAACAACAGTGTGAGAGGTCCTGTTTTTCTGTAAACTCTTCAGCATTTGGCATCGTTGCTATTTTTTGACAGACTTTATTTTTTAGATCAGTTTTAGGTTTATAGAAAAATTTATCAGAAAGTACAAAACTCCCATATATTCCTTGACTCCATACACATAGAGCTTCCCCACACACTAAAGCCCCCCGACTATCCACATCCCATACAACATAGGACACTTATTACAATCAATGAATCTACGCTGATACATTCAAAGTCTATATCTTGCATTAGGATTTGCTCTTGTATTTGAATGTTATGAATTTTGACAAATGCATAATGACATGTATCCACCATTATAGTATCAAAGAATAGTTTTACTACCCTAAAAATCCTCTGTGCTCCACCTATTAATTCCTTCCTGCCCACAACCCCTGGCAACCCCTCATCTTTTTATTGTCTCCGTAGCTTCTCCTTTTCCAGAATACTAAATCATACAGTATATAAACTTTTTACATTGTAAATTGTTTTTATTAATATGTATTTAAGTTCCCTCCATGTCTTTTCATGTTTTGATGACTTGTTTCTTTTTAGGACTGAATAGTATTCCATATGATGGATGTGCCACAGTTTATCTATTCACATACTATTGTAAGTTAACTTGTGTCTTCCCCTGAATATTCATATGTTGAAATATTAACCCCTTATATCTCGTAAGTTGACTGTACTGAGTAAAGCCTTTAAAGAGGTTATTAAGTTAAAAATGAAGTCATTAGACTGAGCCCTAATCTGATATGATTGGTGTCCTTTTAAGAAAATATAAAGGTCCAAGTATGCACAAAGTTGGGGTGGGGAGGCTTCCCAGGTGGCACTAGTGGGAAAGAACCTGCCTGCCAATTCAGGAGACATAAGGGAGGCAGGTTTGATCCCTGGGGCAAGAAGATCCCCTGGAGAAGGAAATGGCAACCACCCTAGTATTTTTGCCTGAGAAGTCCCATGGACAGAGGAACCTGATTGGCTATGGTCCATAGGGTTGCACATAGATGGACATGACTGAGATGACTTAGCACGCACTCATGCACATACACAAAGGGAAGACAATGTAAAGTTACATGAAGAAGATGGCCATCTGCAAGCAGAGCGCGTCCTTTAGAAGAAACTAACCTTGCCAGTGACTTGATCTTGGACTTGAGGATCCAGAAAAAAAGAGGAAATAAATTTCTATTGTTTAAGTGACTTAGTTTGTGGTATTTTGTTATAGCAATCCAAGTAAACTTATTGAAGAACATCTTTTATTTTCAAGTTTTGGCAATTATGGACAAAGCTGCTATGAGCATCTGTGTCAAGGTTTTTTGTATGGAAGATTTCAACTCACTAAAGTAAATATGAAGGAAATTGATTTTAAGATAATGTGGTAAAAATATGTTGTAAGTTAGCTTTGTAATAAATTGTCAAACTATATTCTAGAGTGAGAGCACTGTTTTACATTCCTTTCAGCACTGCAAGAATTATTCAATTTTGCCACGTTCACACCAACACTTGTTATTGTCTATCTTTTTTTTATCATAGTTATTCTAGTGGTAATGAAGTGATAGCTCATTGTGATTTTGATTTGCATTTCACAAATGACTGATAATATTGATGCCTTTTTTGTGCCCATTTGTCATTTGTATATTCTCTTAGGTGAAATGGCACTTCATGTTTTTACCTGTTTTCTAATTGGATTTTTTTATTGTTCAGTTTGAGAGTTCTTTACATATTTGAGATTAGCGTTTTAATCATATATATAATTTGTAAATATACTCTTCTAGTCTATACACTGAGTTTTTATTCTTTAACAGGGATTTTTGAAGAGCAAAGGTTTTTAATTTTACTGAAATATAATTTGTTTTATTTTATGTATCATACCTTTAGTGTCACATCTAACTTTTAACCAAATGTTAGGTTCTGAAGATTTTCCTCCTACATCTACTTTTTAAAATGTTATAGTTTTATAATTATTAACAAGCCCATGTTCCACTTTGAGTTAATTTTTATATAAGATATTAGATTTAGATTTAACTTTGTATATCTATTTTGCCTAAGACTGTCCAATTGTTTTAGCACCATTTGTTGAAAATACAATCCTTCCTCCACTAGATTTTTTTTTTTTTTTGCATCTTTGTCAAATGTCAGTCTTCTACACTCGTGTAGGATGTTTCTTGCTTATCTATATTGTTCATTGAGCTATGTGACACTCATTCCACCAATAACAGTCTTGATTACTGCAACTGTGTA
>NW_011495020.1:3491628-3496929 GCF_000754665.1 Bison bison bison
AATTTGATATTGGGTAGAGCAATTTCTCCCAATTTACTATTCTTTGATGAAGTGTCTTAGTTATCTATTTGCTTTACATTCTCACATAAAAATTAAGTTTTAATATCTATCCATTTCTCTCTACACACAAAAAGAGTATAGTAGTAAATGTTAGGACACTACATCAAATATTTCAAATTTTAGATTTCAAAATACTAAGAAGTTGTGTGTGTGTGCGTGTGTATGTGTGTATGTGTGTGTGTGATGGTGAGGTTTTGGTAAGAGAGTGCAAATGTTTCTTTTTATAACATATATTGATTTTCTGTTTCTAATTAGTGTACATAAATTGATTTCACTGCTTCTGTCACTGTAAAATGTCAACTGTAATTTATTTTCCCAGTTCACTGATTTGCACTTGGTAGGCATTTAATAAATGTGAATAAATGATCTCTCAATAAAAACATTATAATCAGATAGTAAGTAATATCTTCATTAACACAAGGATAGCATCAGCTTTACCATATATTAATAAGTTGACTGACTAGACTACATCATATGTATCTCATATGACCCACTGCTTAAATGATCTAAATATTGGGTGCATGTGACAGATTTTATTTTCTTGGGCTCCAAAATCACTGCAGATGGTGACCACAGTCATGAAATTAAAAGATGCTTGCTCCTTAGGAGGAAAGCTATGACAAACCTAGACAGCATATTTAAAAGCAAACATATCACTTTGCCAGCAAAAGTCTATATAGTCAAAGCTGTGGTTATCTCAGTAGTCATGTATGGATGTGAGAACTGGACCATACAGAAGACTGAGCATCGAAGAATGTATACTTCTGAATTGTGGTGCTGGAGAAGACTCTTGAGAGTCCCTTGGACTGCAAGGAGATCAAACCAGTCAGTCCTAAAGTAACTCAACGCTGAATATTTATTGGAAGGACTCATACTGAAGCTGAAGTTCCAATACTTTGGCCATCTGATGAGAAGAGCTGACTCATTGCAAAAGACCTTGATGCTGGGATAGATTGAGGGCAGAAGGAGAAGGGGGCTAAAGAGGATGAGATGGGTAGCATCACTGACTCAATGGACATGAGTTTGATCAAACTGGGGAGAATGTGGAGTGCAGAGGAGCCCTGCATGCTGCAGTCCATGGGCTTGCAAAGAGTTGGACACAACCGAGCAACTAAACAACAAAAACAATTTGGGCACTTGTATAATCATGGTTTTAGTGCAAATATTGTGACCTCCTGAGTATGTCTTTATCGGCAAGGAGGAAGCCTATTACTAAACACAGATTTTGAGTTTAGGATATAGGACAAAGAGTTTTCAGTTTTCCCCTGCAGTGGCAAGTCAGTTCGTAGTAAGTCATTATGTGTTGATCATGAGGACTCTGACCTCTTTTCCCTTTTATTCTCTTCTCATCTTTGTTTTCTAAGTCTTTAATCTTACCTACATTCTGGAGTCCCATTTAGCCTCCTCTGGATCCCAGACCCAGATAAAAATCAATTCATTATGTTGAATTTTCCCTCCCTCATGGGAATTAGAGACAAGATAAGGAATGGATGGGGTTGGAGTCCTGCCTCAGTCTAGTCTTGGGGTGACTAAATGTGTTTATAAAAGAGACAAACCTGTTTTCTAGTATTTTATACATTTTTTAAGTAAAATTCTGAACCCTGCTAAAAGGGTTTTTGGCACTTTACTAAGGGTAAACAAGCATTGTTTCTTAATCCTAGCTTAGTATGACCTTTGAAAGGAAGGCAGGGTATGTACGGTGCACTGCATCCCAACAGAAGTATGGAGGGTGGTTTTTAAAATTCTGTTATGGTATTTTTCTTAGGAAATAAGATAAAAACTTTTTCTCTCTTTTCTATATATCATGTGTTTGCACTGTAGAAAGATTTATAGTACACAGAAGACATTCACATATTAATGATTATTATCCTCATGAACCACTGTTGGGGTAAAAAAAAAGGTGGGGGGAGGATATTGTTATTCAAATTTGAGAAATAAAAGACCTGAGGCTTAAATGATTCTGCAAGGTTAAAGATTCTGAATTTCTGGCTCCGAGGTAAAAGAAACTTTCTAACACATTCTGTTGTGTACTTGCATAATACCAAAAAATGCATCAATTAGTAACCATAAGAAATAAAACTATACAATATAAAAATTTTGAAATAAAAACTATTTTGAACAATGAATATAGTTAAAATTCAGGCTTGAAATTATAGGTTTGTACATTAGGTTTTCAGATTATTTAATACTCTAAAAGCTTAATTTCTTTGGATGAATATCACATGAGACATTTCTCATACTTCAAAGTAAAATAGTTCTTGAAAATACAACAGAAGAAAAATAAGAGAGGGCAACAGAAAGAGAGAAAGAAGAAGAAAGGAAGGAAAGAAAGAAAGAAAGCAGGAAAGACATTACATTGCCTAGTGTTAGTATAAATTTGTTTAAAGTATCAGAAGTTTTAATGATTAAGTCATTTCATCCAGAGGAAAGCTATTGATTAAACTGAATGTTTATTGCTCCAGGATTGTTAAGAAGGGGACTGAGGTCAGACACAAAGGATTGTTTTATAACCATTGGGACTCCAGTCTGTGTCTTATCTCTTAGACTTAATGTACAGCCTGATACAAGCTTTCATAGGAATCAAACAACACAGACCCAGCAAGACTTACCATCTTGATATACAGTGTTAGGCTAATATAAATTGATTATACACTAGCTCATTGCTGCAGAGAAAAATCTATAGCTACTAATGGGTTTTGCTCTTAGGGTTGAAAGTCACAAAAATATTACATCCCCTGTCCTCACATATTAGTTAATTTTCCTTTAGTGACTACTTTGGGAAATAAAGGACCACAGAGG
Source organism: Bison bison bison (assembly GCF_000754665.1). NCBI lineage: Eukaryota > Metazoa > Chordata > Mammalia > Artiodactyla > Bovidae > Bison > Bison bison. The sequence continues at coordinate 3,494,488 of NW_011495020.1, forward strand.
CTAAAAGGTTTCCATAAAATTCAACTGCAGTATGTTTAAAGAAAATTAAGTGAACTTTCATGTCAGGGGTGTGGTTTCTTCTATGACAGCTTCAGTAACAACTGCTGATTATCATTCTGGTCATCTATACTTCCGCTAATGGTTCCCCATGACAAAACAGTTTATTCTGAAAAAAAAAAAAAAAATCCTGAAGGATCAAAGCATATACAATCTTGCATTATATAAGTGGAAATATATTTAATCCTGTATATGGTGTGGAAAAATATAGTCTAAGTCTGCCCTCTGTAGGAGAATCTCATTTAAAAACTTGGTGTATGAAAAAATGAAATATATCTGCAAAACACATAGAGGACAAGTCCCCTTAAACTAAATAAACTTTGCTGCTACTTACTATGATTTAATGGTAGAAATAAATGTTCTAATTGACAAATAGAACCAATCCAATAACCATTAACTATTTATCCCTGAAGGGAAGGAAATTTAGTAAGTGTCTTACACCCTCTACTGAGGTTTCCTCATCTGTTAACAAAGAAAATAAAAGGTACTTTCCTGAAAAGGAAAATTTTGCTTTAACTAGTATTTTTAAATGCACAAAATGAGTTATAAACACTGTGAAATCTGTAGTAAAATATTTACACAATTCTAATAAAGCATAAACTGACAATGTTCAATGCTTATTGGTCTCATATTTTTTAAAAACTGGAAATTTCAAAGATCTAGAATTGATAGGTTGCATTTGTTGTTCAGTTGCTAAGTTACTTCTGATTCTTTGTGATCCCATGGACTGCAGCATGCCAGGCTTCCCCATCCTTCACTATCTCCTGGAATTTGCTCAAACTGAGAAGGAAATGGCAACCCACTCCAGTGTTCTTGCCTGGAGAATCCCAGGGACGGGGGAGCCTGGTGGGCTGCCATCTATGGGGTCACACAGAGTCAGACACGACTGAAGTGACTTAGCAGCAGCAGCAGCAAGTCCACTGAATCAGTGATGCCATTCAACCATCTCATCCTCTCTTGCACCCTTCTCCTCCTGCCTTCATTCTTTCCCAGCATCAGGGTCTTTTCTAATGAGTCAGCACTTTGCATCAAGTGGCCAAATTGGAGCTTCACCTTCAGTCCTTCCAAGGAACACTCAGTGTTGATTTCCTTTAGGATTGACTGGTTTGGTCTGCTTACTGTCCAAGGGACTCTCAAGAGTTTTCTCTAGCACCACAATTTGAAAGCAGCAATCATCAATGCTTCGCCACTCAGCCCTTTTTTAAAATTAATTTATTTATTTTAATTGGAAGATAATTATAATATTGTGATGGTTTTTGCCATACATTAATATGAATTGGCCATAGGTATACATGGTCCCCTCCATTCTGAACACCACCTCCCACCTCCCTCCCTACCCCATCCCTCCAGATTGTCACAGAGCACCGGCTTTGAGTACCCTGTGCCATACACCAAACTCGGCCTTCTTTATCGTCCAACTCTCTCATCTGTATATGACTACTGGAAAAACCATGGCTTTAACTGGATGGACCTTTGTTGGCAAAGTAATGTCTCTGCTTTTTAATACACTGTCTAGGTTTGACAAAGTTTTCCTTTCACGGAGCAAGTGTCCTTTAATTTCATGGCTGCAGTCACCATTTGCAGTGATTTAGGAGCTCAAGAAAGTAAAATCTGCCATTGTTTCCACTCTTCCCCATCTATGTGCCATGAAGTGATGAGACCAGATGCTATGATCTTAGCTTTTTGAATATTGAGTTTTAAGCCAAGTTTTTCATTGTTCACTTCAACCCTCATCAAGAGACTCTTTATTGCAGAGATGGCCCCAATTCTTTGCCTCTCTTTGTATCTACATTCCTTGCTACACAACTTTGTTCAGTTCGGTGCAGTTCAGTTGCTCAGTCGTGTCCGACTTTTTGTGACTCCATGAATTGCAGCACACCAGGCCTCCCTGTCCATCACCAACTCCTGGCGTTCACTCAAACTCACATCCATCAAGTCAGTGATGCCATCCAGCCATCTCATCCTCTGTCGTCCCCTTCTCCTCTGGCCCCCAATCCCTCCCAGCATCAGACTCTTTTCCAATGAGTCAACTCTTCACATGAGGTGGCCAAAGTACTGGAGTTTCAGCTTTGGCGTCATTCCTTCCAAAGAACACCCAGGACTGATCTCCTTTAGAATGGACTGGTTGGATCTCCTTGTAGTCCAAGGGACTCTCAAGAGTCTTCTCCAACACCACAGTTCAAAAGCATCAATTCTTTGGCACTCAGCTTTCTTCACAGTCCAACTCTCACGTTCATACATGACCACTGGAAAAACCATACCTTGACTAGATGGACCTTTGTTGGCAAAGTAATATCTCTGCTTTTCAATATGCTATCTAGGTTGGTCATAACTTTCCTTCCAAGGAGTAAGCATCTTTTAATTTCATGGCTGAAGTCACCATCT
>NW_011495020.1:3497029-3498166 GCF_000754665.1 Bison bison bison
AGTCACCATCTGCAGTGATTTTGGAGCCCCCAAAAATAAAGTCTGACACTGTTTCCAATGTTTTCCCATTTCCCATTAAGTGATGGGACCAGATGCCATGATCTTAATTTTCTAAATGTTTAGCTTTAAGCCAACTTTTTCACTCTCCTCTTTCACGTTCATCAAGAGGCTTTTTAGATCCTCTTCACTTTCTGCCATAAGGGTGGTTCATCTGCATATCTGCATATCTGAGGTTACTGATATTTCTTCCAGCAATCTTGATTCCAGCTTGTGCTTCTTCTAGCCCAGTGTTTCTCATGATGTACTCTGCATAGAAGTTAAATAAGCAGGGTGACAATACACAGCCTTGACATACTCCTTTTCCTATTTGGAACCAGTCTGTTGATCCATGTCCAGTTCTAACTGGTGCTTCCTGACCTGCATACAGGTTTCTCAAGAGGCAGGTCAGGTGGTCTGGTATTCCCATCTCTTTCAGAATTTTCCACAGTTTCTTGTGATCCACACAGTCAAAGGCTTTGGCATAGGCAATAAAGCAGAAACAGATGTTTTTCTGGAACTCTCTTGCTTTTTCCATGATCCAGCGGATGTTGGCAATTTGATCTCTGGTTCCTCTGCCTTTTCTAAAACCAGCTTGAACATCGGGAAGTTCACAGTTCACGTATTGCTGAAGCGTGACTTGGAGAATTTTGAGCATTACTTTACTAGCATGCGAGATGAGTGCAATTGTGCGGTAGTTTGAGCGTTCTTTGGCACTGCCTTTCTTTGGGATTGGAATGAAAACTGACCTTTTCCAGTCCTGTGGCCACTGCTGAGTTTTCCAAATTTGCTGCCATATTGAGTGCAGCCCTTTGACAACATCATCTTTCAGGATTTGGAATAGCTCAACTAGAATTCCATCACCTCTACTAGTTTTGCTCATAGTGATGCTTTCTAAGGCCTACTTGACTTCACATTCCAGGATGTCTGGCTCTAGGTCAGTGATCACACCATCGTGATTATCTTGGTCATGAAGATCTTTTTTGTACAGTTTTTCTGTGTATTCTTGCCACCTATTCTTAATATCTTCTGCTTCTGTTAGGTCCATACCATTTCTGTCCTTTATCAAGCCCATCTTTGCATGAAATGTTCCCTTGATAT
>NW_011495020.1:3498266-3533608 GCF_000754665.1 Bison bison bison
TCTCTAGTCTTTCCCATTCTGTTGTTTTCCTCTATTTCTTTGCACTGATTGCTGAGGAAGGCTTTCTTATCTCTCCTTGCTATTCTTTGGAACTCTGCATTCAGATGCTTATATCTTTCTTTTTCTCCTTTGCTGTTCACTTCTCTTCTTTTCACAGCTATTTGTAAGGCCTCCCCATACAGCCATTTTGCTGTTTTTTGCATTTCTTTTCCATGGGGATGGTCTTGATCCCTGTCTCCTGTACAATGTCAAGAACCTCAGTCCATAGTTCATCAGGCATTCTATCTATCAGATCTAGGCCCTTAAATCTATTTCTCACTTCCACTGTATAATCATAAGGGATTTGATTTAGGTCATACCTGGATGGTCTAGTGGTTTTCCCTACTTTCTTCAATTTAAGTCTGAATTTGGCAAGAAGGAGTTCATGATCTGAGCCGCAGTCAACTCCCGGTCTTGTTTTTGCTGACTGTATAGAGCTTCTCCATCTTTGGCTGCAAAGAATATAATCAATCTGATTTTGGTGGTGACCATCTGTTGATGTCCATGTGTAGAGTCTACTCTTGTGTTGATGGAAGAGGTACTCCACGTTCAAGGTCAGGAGGGGTGGCAGTGAGGAGATAGCCTTCATCCAAGGTAAGGAGCAGTGGCTGCGCTTTCGTTGTTGACCATCTGGTGATGTCCATGTGTATAGTCTTCTCTTGTGTTATTGGAAGAGCTACTCCACATTCATGGTTAGGAGGGGCAGCAGTGAGGAGATACCCCTCGTCCAAAGTAAGGAGCAGCGGCTGTGCTGTGCTGGAGCACACGTGAAGAGATACCCAACGTCCAAGGTAAGAGAAACCCAAGTAAGATGGTAGGTGTTGGGAGAGGGCATTAGAGGGCAGACACACTGAAACCATAATCACAGAAAACTAACCAATCTGATCACACAGACCACAGCCTTGTCTAACTCAATGAAACTAAGCCATGCCATGTGGGGCCACCCAAGACGGGCGGGTCATGGTGGAGAGGTCTGACAGAATGTGGTCCACTGGAGAAGGGAATGGCAAACCACTTTAGTATTCTTGCCTTGAGAACCCCATGAACAGTATGAAAAGGCAAAATGATAGGACTGAAAGAGGAACTCCCCAAGTCAGTAGGTACCCAATATGCTACTGGAGATCAGTGGAGAAATAACTCCAGAAAGAATGAAGGGATGGAGCCAAAGCAAAAACAACACCCAGCTGTGGCTGTGACTGGTGATAGAAACAAGGTCCGATGCTGTAAAGAGCAATACTGCATAGGAACCTGGAATGTTAGGTCCATGAATCAAGGCAAATTGGAAGTCGTCAAACAGGAGATGGCAAGAGTGAATGTCGACATTCTAGGAATCAGTGAAGTAAAATGGACTGGAATGGATGAATTTAACTCAGATGACCGTTATATCTACTACTGTGGGCAGGAATCCCTTAGAACATGGAGTCGCCATCATGGTAAACAAAAGAGTCCGAAATGCAGTACTTGGACGCAAATTCAAAAACGACAGAATGATCTCTGTTCGTTTCCAAGGCAAACCATTCAATACCACAGTAATCCAAGTCTATGCCCCAACCAGTAACACTGAAGAAGCTGAAGTTGAACGGTTCTATGAAGACCTACAAGACCTTTTAGAACTAAAACCCCAAAAAAGATGTTCTTTTCATTATGGGGGACTGGAATGCAACAGTAGGAAGTCAAGAAACACCTGGAGTAACAGGCAAATTTGGCCTTGGAATATGGAATGAAGCAGGGCAAAGGCTAATAGAGTTTTGCCAAGAGAACACACTGGTCATAGCAAACACCCTCTTCCAACAACACAAGAGAAGACTCTACACATATATCTTTGTAATCTCCTCCAAATTACACAAGAGTAGACACAATTTTCACCCCTAGATTCAGCCATGTACTGTTTTGGTTAATGATATATTAACAAATTAGATGCAAAGAAAATACTTAAATGGACTTGTACAATTTGGTTCATTTTTATACTTGCCCTTTATTACTGCCATGAAAGGACATATCTGGGCTAGCCTGATAATGGATAGGATACATAAGGAACAGAGCTAAGGTTCCCTAGTTATCCCAGATAAGACCATGCTAAAGATGATAAGATCGTTATCAGGACTTCCCTGGTGGCTCAGATGGTAAAGCATCTGCCTACAATGCAGGAGACCTGGGTTCAATCCCTGGGTTGGGAAAATCTCCTGGAGAAGGAAATGGCAACCCACTCCAGTATTCTTGCCTGGAAAATTCCATAGATGGAGGAGCTTGGTAGGTTACAGTCTATGAGGTCGTAAAGAGTCGGACACGACTGAGCAATTTATGACTTACGACTAATGAGGCAACACCCAGGCACAATCAGCAGAGCTGCTGTAAGCAGTATTCAATTTGTGCAATCAGAAATTGTAAAAGTTGTCACAATTTTGTGGTTATGTTACACATCTTTATTAAGGCTAGAGATGTTGTTGCTCTCATTGCTTAGTTGATAAGACATGTCCAACTCTTTTCAACCTCATGGACTATAACCTGCCAGGCTCCTCTGTCCTTGGGACTTTCAAGGCAAGAATACTGGAGTAGGTTGCCATTTCCATCTCCAGGGAATCTTCCTGACTCAGGGATCAAACCCTTGTCTCCTACACGGCAGACAGATTCTTTGCCACTGAACCACCTGTGAAATTATGGGTATAGATAGCTAATAAGAAAAATATATATATACTGAAAATGAAGTGTTGCTGCAACAAAAATATGATCCATTGGTTTTGGGACCAGGAGTTGGGTAGTTAGCATATAATTAGAGGAGGCAGGAAAGACTGGAAGACAACTGTGACATGAAAAGTAAAGTGACTAGTGTTATGAAATTCTCTCACATTTAGTAGAACAGTCCCATGTAACCTGAAAGTTAAAAAATATACCTAATGAACTTTGGGGTTTGACTTAAGAGATGTTCAAGGGAATGGCTGAAAACATTTGGTTGCCTTTTGTTTTTCATGGTAAGGTTCTACTAGAAAAATGTAGACCAAAGAACTGTCCAGTTTCCAAGCAACATGCAGTGTGAATGTGGAGAGCTTAGGAATTTTGGCAACCACTCCAGTACTCTCACCTGGAAAATCCCATGGACGGAGGAGCCCGGTGGGCTACAGTCCATGGGGTCGCTAAGAGTCAGACACGACTGAGCGACTTCACTTTCACTTTTCACTTTCACACATTGGAGAAGGAAATGGCAACACGCTCCAGTGTTCTTGCTTGGAGAATCCCAGGGACAGGGGAGCCTGGTGGGCTGCCGTCTATGGGGTTGCACAGAGTCAGACACGACTAAAGCGACTTAGCAGCAGCAGTTTGGAAATTAAGACCATTCACATTCCCAGGCTCTCAAAGAAATAAAATATTCTGTTATTAATATTAAATATCTTGCTTCAGGATCAAGTATCTAGGAGATCTTTTGTTAAGTCCTCTTTTTTTCAATTGAAGTATAGTTGATTTACAATATTGTGTTAGTTTCAGGTGTACATCCGAGTGATACGGTTACGTATGTTTTCAGATTATTTTCCATTACAGGTAATTACAAGATATTGGATATATTTTCCCATGCAATATAGTAAATCCTTGTTGCTTATTTATTTTATGTATAACAGTTTTTATCTGTTAATCTCATAATCCAAATTTATCCCTCCCCCATCCCTTTCCTCATTGGAAACCACGAGTTTGTTTTCTATGTGTTAAGACCTCTTAAAGACTGATTTGTTATCCAGTAGATCTTCTCAGTTAGATAAATGGACTCCTGTAAATCTTAATGTTGCTGTCTAAAAGCAACTTGACACATCAAAAATGCCAATAATTAAGTCTAGAGAAATGAGCAGGTCTCAAAAACAATTGGGATACAGCTTGTAGAGCATGTGGTGAATTCAAATCTGATACATAGAAAACCCACAGTATTCTCAAGAAAGTTGTACCTGTAAAAGCACAACCAACTTATTTTAAAGGGCTTAGTTGTTCCAAGATTACAGAACCATGGCTTAATCAATGCATACACTCCATTCCAGGATATGGGAATTATAAGCAAAATGTTAGAAAAATTTCAGAGTTGATATGGACTGGTTAGTGCTATAGTATCTCCTTTTTATTCAAAGGAGAGGGTTTTGTTTTTGCTTTTTTGTAATTTTTCTCTCCCTGAGTGGCACAGAACCAACCTGTATTATGTCAGTGAATATTATGGTTCAGAAATTTGGACAAGAAATAATGGAGATAGCTTCTCTCTACTCAATAATTTCTAGAACCTCAGTTAGAGGGCTTTAAGGCCAGAAGCTATGATTATCTGAAGATTTGTTCACTAATATTTTAGGCAATAGATGCTGGACAGAACCTTAGCTGGATTTACCAAGTGTAATATCTTCTCATGGTCTTCCCAAACAGGGACTTGCCTGATATAAATATTGTTACCCCAGCTTCCTGTTAACTTTCATTTGCATGTAATAACTTTACCATACATTATCCTGCAGTCTGTGTATCTTTAGATCTGAAGTGAGACTCTTATAGGCAGCATATGTACAAGTCTTATTTTATATCCATCCAACCACTTTTTGTCTTTTAGTTAGGGCATTTAGTTCATTTACATTTAAAGTAATTATTGACTTGTGATTGCCGAGGTGGGGCAGAGGGAGAAGGATGGACTATGAATTTAGGGTTGGTAAGCAATGGCACCCCACTCCAGTAACTCTTGCCTGGGAAATCCCATGGACGGAGGAGCCCGGAAGGCTGCAGTCCATGGGGTCGCTGAGGGTTGGACACGACTGAGCGACTTCCCTTTCACTTTTCACTTTCATGCATTGGAGAAGGAAATGGCAACCCACTCCAGTGTTCTTGCCTAGAGAATCCCAGGGACGGGGGAGCCTGGTGGGCTGCCGTCTATGGGGTTGCACAGAGTCGGACATGACTGAAGCGACTTAGCAGCAGCAGATGCAAACTATTACATTTAGAGTGGATAAACAACAAGGTCCCAATGTATAGCACAAAAAATTATATTCAATATCCTGGGATATTCTATAATGGAAAAGAACATAAAAAAGAACATCTATAGTGTAAAGCTGAGTCACTTTGCCATACAGCAAAGCCTGGCACAACACTAGAAGTCAACTCTACTTCAATAAAAATATAAAATAAAATAAAAAAAAACAAGCATTTTATCAATCCTGCATCTGTACTCTCCTCTCCTCATGATTACAATTTTTGACATTCAATGAACATATTTTAAATGGACAGGGAAGCCTGGCATGCTACAGTCCATGAGGTCACAGAGAGTCAGACACAACTGAGCAACTCAACTGAACTGAACATATTTTAAGTGGCAACCTGAGAAACAATAATCTTCTATTTTGTCCACATGGCATATGGGTCTTAGTTCCGTACCCAGGGATTGACACCTGCAGTGGGAGCATGGAGTCTTAACCACTGGACCATTGGGGAAGTCTTGAGAAACAATAATCTATACATTCTGTTAGATATATTCTAAAGCAATATAGATGGTTTCCAGATAGCTTTCTTTAGTTTTTTCCCCTTTGTAATTGATAAATTTAACATATGATTCTCTATAAGGTATACAGCATGTTACTTTAATATATTTATATACTATAATATACTTGTTGATGTGGTGATGTTTATCACATTACCTAATTATACTACAACATCATTGCCTGTATTCATTATACTGTGCTCTAAATCGCTATTGCTTACGTATTGTCACAAGTTTTTACCCTTAAATTCTGGTACCTCTGTGCCCACATTTGCACACTAAATGCTGCTGACTACATATATTTTAAGCATGACATAGTCAGTTCAATACTATATTTAGATGCAATATTTCACAAATTGTCCATTTAGAGAGACCCCATTCAATATAAGTAGATGAATAAGTGTTGTCAAGTCACTTTGTGTGGAAGTTCAAGTCCTCCATACAGCAGTGACTAATGCCAGGATCTATCATAAACCCAGGGTACTTTTTATGCCCATAGATAATAGAAATATCTTTTTATATCCTTTCATATGTTTTGTATCCAAAAGCTACCCAGACAGGTGTCAAGTGATACCCTTGTTCCCAAATCTATTACAAATCTTTCACTAAATATAATTTTATTCATATATATTTCTGACATTTCCATAGGGTTCTCTACATCTATTTTGTCTTCACCTGAAAGGGACTTTTATTTTTCTTCCTCCTCTCTTCAGTAAAAGCACATGGTTGATGTTATTTAAGACCTTACGCTCCACAGTGGAGTATTATATGAGGTCATAAATGGCACTAGCAGTTATCAAAAGCCTCGGCTTCAACCTCAGCATTTAATCATCTGTAAAAGCCAGTTATGGGTTCATATAGTTCCTCACTGTGAACATTATTCCTCTTATATGACAAGGTAAAAAATACTTTAAAAAATAGATTCAGCAAACCACATCATCCAAAAATTAATAATTAAGTATCGTTGCTCATCTCATAAGAATTTGGAAGTTCTATACTTTTGTTGACTTCTTTCAATGTGCATCAATTATTTAACATTTGTTTAGTACCTTGAAAATTTAATGCACTATATCAGTGCTAAGTATTATTAATGAAGTTATTATATGAGGGTAGTTTAAAGAGGAAGGATTAGATGAAGAATAGCACAAAGGAACGTACTATGGAGAAAAGAAATAGGATTTCCGATCAGATACTTTTTATCTCAGAGAAGATTTTGTTCTCTTCTGAGAAGGGGTCTATTTGTTCTTTCTGAACTTTGGTCAAAATGCCTCCTTTCTTATATTTGGGAAAAAAGTGCATTATATAGATGCTGGAAATCTGCACAGAGTGTTGTGTTTCATACACAGGAAGAAAAGATTACTTACTCACTACTGAGAAAAGAAAAACACTTTAAATCATTTTTTAAAATAGGAATTATAGGTTTATATTCATGCAGAATTTTTCAACTACTTCTCATTTCAAACAAGGATACCCTATACATAGATCACACGTATGTATATGCACACATGCCCCAGAGTCTGTCCTGTAGTTGGTATGCCCTGGTGCAAAGCTTTGTGGACTCCATGTGGTTTGAAACTATATGTTTTGTCTATATTTTGTTTATATCATAGTTAATTACTGGCTTCCCCAGTGGCTCAGTGGTAAAGAATTCACCTGCAGTGGAGGAGATCCCGGAGAAGGCAATGGCACCTCACTCCAGTACTCTTGCCTGGAAAATCCCATGGATGGAGGAGCCTGGTAGGCTGCAGTCCATGGGGTCGCTAGGAGTCGGACACGACTGAGCGACTTCACTTTGACTTTTCACTTTCATGCATTGGAGAAGGAAATGGCAACCCACTCCAGTGTTCTTGCCTGGAGAATCCCATGGACAGAGGAGCCTGGTGGGCTGCCGTCTCTGGGGTCGCACAGAGTCGGACACGACTGAAGCGACTTAGCAGCAGCAGCAGCAGGAGGAGATCCCCCAGAGGAATGCCTGGCAGTCCACTCCAGTATTCTTGCCTGGAGAACCCCATGGACAGAGAAGCCTGGCGTGTATAGTGCGTAGAGTCACAAAGAGTCCAACACGACTGAAATAATTGAGCGCACATAGTACAAGTCTCCTTTCAATGAGTAAAATAAAAATTGTTTAAATCTTATGTTCAACTGTACTGCAAAAATGAATTCTACTTTTGTCAATATTTTGCAATTGAACTTTTCATCTAGTTCAACATAAATATAATAAATGTAATTTTCAAGTTCTAGAGCACTCTATAAGCACTGTTTAATTTCCACAATTTAGCATGAAGATAAACTATTTTATGGCTGTATTAAGGTAGTGAATCCCTGGACCAAAAATGAAGAGATACAATTTACAATGATTTTGCTAAGAGATTCATTTGTGCAGCCAATTTGGTCAAGGTATTTTCTGTTTTTTATATTCAAGTCAACTATGCACTTTCTCCCTTCCCTTCTAATTATACTCTATTGTTTTTCTTGGGGAGTGAACTCTGAAGAGCACTTTTGTTTGTTGACAGAAATGGAACTGAAGAATATTTTCATGGAAGATTTATGATACGTAGCCAATTACATCTGGATTGCAGATAGCAAATTAGTTTTGGATTTGTCTCATTCAAAAATCATTGACAAGTGTGATTCATCATAATAATTTTGCAGAGGAATCATAGCAGATCATAGCCTGCACCATAAATGATGCAGCCATCACAATCTATCATGATTAAATAGTGGTCTAGAGTTATATGAATGAGAACTTGGAATATTATATAAGCATTGATAATTAGATGCTGATTTGAAGTAGGGGACATGGAGATATGTATGTACTGTTACCTTTAATCTGAGCATATTAAGAATTGTTTGTGTTTGCTACTTTTGAATTAAATTAGAATCCTCATGAAAACTCAGCCTGAAACTTAGAAACAAAACTCGATTAGCCTCCTATTTAAATATTGTTGGAACACTGCCTATTGAAAGAATTTCATTGGATGTTATCCATTCTTAGGACAATTTTCTTTTATTTCAGAGGTTTAAAAAGTTTCAAACTTATGGAAATTTGCCCCTCAAATGATAATTCCTTCTCTAGTCCTGATTTATTTCCAATGAGTTAGAAAAGCAATGCCAACACTCAGTTTACCATTTGCAAAAAGCTCTTCATATCCAAACTGCAAAAAAATTTCATATTTTCCTCCCTAGAAACTTGTGTGATGATTCTGAGGTCTCCCTAGCTAGTATTATATGTGCTCACTCAACAAATATTTAGTTAATAGTCTACCATGTGCTACATACTGTTCTAAATTTTGGAAATACAACATTAAGAAAACAGGCAACATGTTTTCTTACATGTTTCCTATGACCTTACACTAAAGTGGGAGGAATCAGAAATAAACAGAATATATCTGTTGATGATACAATGTTATTGATTAAAAGAAATCACAGAATATGTTTAAGAAATGTGAAATGGAAAAAGAATCCATAAATTTTGGAATGTGATACTATACTTACATGCAGATGCAACTGAAAAATTCTTGTCCTTTCTTCATTGCATGCTGTAAAAAGAGTAACTGAGTTAACCATGCACAAAGCCTTTAAGTGCTACCTGCCCACTGGACAGGCTAGCTGTCAGAAAGCCAGCTAAGAAAGAACCATATTTTATTGACTTGCTGTTTATAATGTGGCAAGGATTATAATTAGAGAGATGGACTATCTAGATTATATCTAGACAGATAGACTGTCTTTACCTCTGGGAAGAGCCTTAAAAATATTTAGTTCCATCCCCTCATTATATCTTTATTTTCTTGGGCTCAAAATCACTGCATATGGTGACTGCAGCCATGAAATTAAAGATGTTTGCTCTTTGGAAGCAAAGCTATAACAAACATGGACAGCATATTAAAAAGCAGCAGAGACATCACTTTGCCACAAAGATTCATACAGTTAGAGCTATGGTTTTTCCAATAGTCATATATGGATGTGAGAGTTGGGCCATAAAGAAGGCTGAGTGCTGAAAAATTGATGCTTTTGAACTGTGGTGTTGGAGAAGACTCTTGAGAGTCCCTTGGACAGCAAGGAGATAAAACCAGTCAGTCGTAAAGGAAATCAACCCTGAATATTCATTAGAAGGACTGAGGCTGAACCTCCAATCCTTTGGCCACCTGATGTGAAGAGCTGACTCACTGGAAAAGACCCTGATGCTGGGAAAGATTGAAGGCAGGAGGAGAAGGGGAAACAGAGGATGAAATGGTTGGAATACATCACCAACTCAATGGGCATGAGTTTGAGCAAACACAGAGAGAAGAACTTTCTTGTTTATAATTCCATGACTAGTGAAGTCAGCACCAAGACCTAAAAATCGTTATAGCTCTAGATCCAAAATTCCCTGCTGTCATTCTGCCTATTATGCTGTCTCCCTCTGCTTAGTGGTCTGGATGCCTTTTTGTGGCCCTCCATCGCACAGCTGGTTAACACTGCCTCCTCATAAATACCCAGCCCACATAGTTTAAAGATAAGGATGCATTTCTTCAAAGGCATAAGCTTGTTTTCTTCATTGATACCATACAAAATAAAATATAAACAAAATATTTTCCATGCTATTTTCCTTGGCTAGAAATAAGAAGCAGCTCGTCAGGTCACAACTGAGCATTCTGCTTTCTAGAGTGTCTGGTTGGGGGAACTAGTGAACTTCTGTGGAGCATCAGGACAAAACTGTTGTCAGTAAATTAAACCTTTGAACTAGCTCTACTGGATCAGAATTCCAGTCTCAGCAACATAATTTTGAAGAACTCTGTGATCCTGCTCAAGAAAATTAACCAAATGTCTCATTAGTAAAAATTAGTCCTAATATACTTACTGCTTTTAGGATTGTTGAGAGGAATAAATAAGGTAACACATGTGAGTGTGTTATCAGTAAATAGTTTAATATAAGTTTGGACAATTCAAATTATGATCTTCACACAGCCCCTGTTGTATATGGCTAACCATGTTTTGCAAGAGTTAAATTCACTGAGGTTTGATCAAGATTCTCTCCAGAGGCAGCAAGCACTGATGGACCAAAATAATTACCTTAATCATTCTCCTGCTAAAAGTCTTTCAAAGATCTCATCACCTGCAGGATAAAATCTGAACTGAAATATGGCATGAAACCAATTTGTTGTCTACCTTCTGGGAATTTTTCCAACATACCTAAGTCTCTCTTCCATACACACACTATAGCCCATCCACACTCAGGATATTTGCACATGCTATTCCTTCTTCTAGAATGCCCTCTGCTCTTTGTTCTTAAGACTGCTGAAAGGTTACTAGCCTTGTGTCACTGTCTCTGTTACTACAGGTGCAGATAGGATAGGATTCTGTGCTATTCGATCATTATTTTTCAAATATAAGACATTCATTTTCATGTGTACTGAGGCTTTTAGGTTGGGTCTAATTTGACTGGTCCGAATATGATTTTAAAATACAGTTGAATTCAGGCAGGGCAGAATCCTTTAAAACCTGTGACCTACAAAATTGATTGTATCCTAATAGCTCATGATAATACTGTAATTGGCTGCTGCATTTGGACAGGTGTCCCTTTTTGATTCTCTGGGAATTTTACAATGGCATTGTATGGTTCCTACAGTTCAGTTTAGGAAGCTCATCATTACTTGGTGTTGAAGAAAACCCACTATGAATTGTATTTGGTCTTAAGTGCCATTAATGGTACTTACCAGACGAGATCTGTAAAAATCTACAGGAAATCTATTTTCAGTGTTCCCAGTTGCCTATAAAGGTACTGTCCTGATTTGGTGAACTTATTAATTGCTTTCTTTGTAGAGAGATATATGCCTGGGAAATAAACTTGGCTGACCAGCCTATGAACCCAAATCATCTATTTTTGTATTGATTTAGCACTGACTCGCTTAGCCTATTAAAGCACCTTATTTTGCCGGGCTATATAGCAGGGTAAAATTTCTCTTATATTTATTGCACCTCCCAATAGCCCTGTGAAGTAAGTGATCATAAATGACAGTTGCAGAACTTGTAGGCCAAACTTCTCTTTTGCAGTCATTATACAAACTTCTCAGTCACTAGTTAATCAAGCACTCTGGTTAATTAAGCATATACTGATAATTACATTAGTCTAGGCTTTGTTTTGTCATTTTTTTACATTTCATCCTTTATATTATGCACTGTATTTCAACAAAATGTTTTTGTGATCGTCCTAAAATTATATTTTATCATATATATGCACCTCATATACAACATTAAGATTATTTTTTATACATTCCAGTCTCAGGTCCACAACACAATTTAATCCTCCCTTCTCCTCTACAAGTGTATTTCTAGAAACGATGCTAAGAAAAATGCACTTCCCTGAAAAAACACCATTAAGAAAGTTCATTCTATTTGTTTTGCGACCAACATTGCCCATTTAGCAAGCAATTTTGTTGAGCTATGTATTTATATGGATGTGTGCATCTTTCTTTTTGGAAGTTCATTGTATGGTGACTCTAACATCACTGTCCACTAAAGACCACAAGGAGACATTGTGAAGTTTATAAACTATACAGCTATTAGAGCTAATTCTCACCCATACTTCCACTGTATCACCAAGCTGGTTGTTCCTATTTATTACTCTATATCAAAGCTTTTAATTATTTCTATTGGCAGCAAATATTATGCCTGGACTTACCTAGCTGTCTATAAAATTTATATCTGCTAGTGCTTTAAAAAGTATTTGTGAAATTTCCTACATTGAGAGCTTTCAACATGGCAATAAGTTGTCAAGACTCTCTAGCTTGACTTGAGCAACTTTTACAATCTAGGTCCTATGTCCACTGCTTCATGGATCTTACTCAAACTCATTCTTCCAAATTCAGATTACAGGCTGCCTCCTTCAAGATGGGTTTGACTGACAGACTGATTTTGATGTCCCTTCCTCTGCTCTCTTACCACCCAGTGCACACTTCTATGATAGGAGTTACCATGCTATACCTTAAAGGTTGATTGCCATGCTCTCTTCCCAAGCAGAAAGTAAATTAAGAGCAGGTATTCTATCTGGGATTGTAGCCTGAGCAGTGCCTACAGTAGGCACTTAATAAGTGGTTAATGAATAAAGGCAAATTAATCTTGTTATTTTCTCCTCCTCCATTTTCAGAAAAGTTCATTACTCAAGGTATATAAACTTGTTTAAAAAAAGTGTTTTAGACTCAAATGAAATCCTGCACAATATGTAAGCGTGCGTTAGGAACTTCATAGATACTTGTGGGAAAAAAAATGAGTGAATAAACAAATGAAATATAAGCCCCCTAAGTACTGTTTTTGCTCTTAAGCTCTATACAGTCTTTAGGAGTAAGGACATGGTCTAATTGCAAAATAAAATTAATGTATTCCTGATGATCTTTTTAAATAATAAAGTACAAGTGCAAAACCCAAAAGGGGGAAAAAAAAAACTAAAGGAATTTATTTTACAATTACACCTGTTCTAAGATCCATGTAACTCTCAGACAAATTATGTTCATTGTGCACAGAACCTACAAATGATTTCACAGCAGGCTTATATTTTATAACTTGGTTATTATGGAGAAAATAGTCTATAAAAGATTAACAAAGCATCTTCAAAAATAATTTTTTAAGAACCTCAGAGAGGTTGTGAACAATTGCTTTATCAAAATGAGATACCCACAGTTGCCAATTAGTATAGTGTTAATGAAAGCCAAGCATTAAGGATCTTAAGGGTGCTTCTTTATTACATCTGCCCACACATAATCCTTATTCTACCTTTCCATCTGGCTATGGAGATTAGTCCAGTAAAAACTTGCTGTAGATGAATTGCTCAGAGGATGTCAGAAGGGAATGTCTCCAAGCACATCCTAACACTATTCTGCAATTGTTATTTTTCATGGGTGTCCACATCCTGGTAATATATCCCTAGATTTGACTGTAATCTTGCCACTGAGCTCGCCTACAGGTCTCATAAACTTGTTTTAGTGTAGCCCTAAGTCACACATTCTGTGAAAGCAGACAGATAGTACTGCCCCATAACATCCATTAGAGAACACATCTGCACTTACATCTCCTACTAATAAATGTTTCCGCAGGGGAACCATATCCTGTTGCATGAACACATACAATATCACAAAGCCTCTGTAATTGGATTAGCCATCCTAACACACACCAGGTTTTGCATACCCTGGATTCATACATCATGGCCTGTTGAACTATAAAAACAAAAGCTGCCATATTTTGAATGATTTAGGAGGATTGGGTACTAAATATTCGGTAATTGCTTTTGGAGGGCTCTCTGGCTTAAAATCTAGAATATGAAATTTAACCAAGGTCTATATTCTGACTGTTCTCAAATGATACATGTTAAGGGCAGTGTAGTGGGTTGAATGGCAGCCCCTTAAAAGATATGTCCATGTTTTAACTCATAACCCCATGAATAAAATCTTATCTGGAAAAAGAATCTTTGTAGGTGTGATTAAGTTAAGAACTTTGAGATAATATCATCCTGGATTATCCAGATGGACCCTAAATCCAACAACAAGTGTTCTTAGAAGCGACAGAAGAGAAGGACAGACAGAAAGGAGGCCATGTGAAAATGGAAGCAGAGATTGGAGTTACGCAGACATAAGCCACGGAATACCTGGAGCCACCAGAAGCTGGAAGAGACCAGGGAAGATTCTCTCCTAGAGCCTTCCAGGGAGAGCAAGGCACTGCTAACATCTTGATTTCAAACTTTCAGCCTAAAAGAAGAGACGGAATAAATATCTACTGCTTTAAGCCACCCATTTGGTGGAGATTTGTTACAACAGCCCTAGGACAGGACCACAGGCAGTTTGTAATGAAGATGCAGCCTCTGAAAGGCAAGCGTTGTGCTGCATAATAAGGGATCCAGAAGGGCAGACAAAAGAGAACCCAATGACACTTCAGCTTCAGCACCCTCACTTACAGGAGCCCTTTCCAAGGGGACCAGTCATGTCTCAGTATACTCAAATTGCTTTGTATAATTTCTGTATGTAAGATATTTTAATCACTATTGCTTAAGACTGCATTCCGTTTCCACCCCAACTTCTCTTCCACATTCATTTTCTCTTGTTTGATGGACTGAAGTTCCCGAGATGATTTAGGGATTCAACTAATGGGAATTATAGACCAGAATACACCTTGTTTGGGTTTATGGGGTTATATTTATATGGTTCTTATTGATTTACACGTTGAAGTTATTGCTAAGTGTCGTGCTATAGGAATGGTTTCCAAGAACTCCCTCTATTGACAACTGTGCCAACTGACCTGAGTTAACCCCAAAATGCAGGGCCCACACAGCAACAAGACAAGGCCATTTCCTGAGACCTCTGACTTCAGAAGTACATTAATAGAAGAAGGGGGAAAAAAAGGCTTGAAATGTACAAAGCCAGAAACTAGTCTGAAAATAAAATTGTAAACACTAATTCTCCTCGATGCCTAGTCAAAATGTAATTTTCTCTTCTGTCAAGAATACACAGAGTAATGCAACAAATATGACTACAAATATACTCTACACTATTTTTAGTGGAAAATTACAAGAACTAGAAGATATTAGCTTCCCTGTGTTGTAGGGGACTAAGCCATAGAAATCCTGTATAGGAAGAACTCCTTTGTATGAGGTCACATGTCTTCCACAACCCAACTCTCAGTAATAAAAGAGAAATTGCAATCGATCATGTTAGAGAAAAGTCCCTATACAGATGATGTTATCTTTGTATAAACTGATAATATAAAATAATTGACATTAAAAAAGTGATCAAAAAGCACACAGTCAAAAAGTGTAGCTAATAAATTTGATTAGAGAGTTATGCCAGGTAATAAATTTTTGAACACACATACTTTTTAAATTTTATAATGTTCCTGGTATATTTTAGCTTTAGAAAAAAGTTTTATTTCATTGTGATTTCTTATTCTAAATGAATATTTACTTTTGTGTTAAACCTTGTATTCTTTTCCTAAAAAATGCCCTTCAAATTGTATACGTTTCAATCCTTACAAAATGTGAATCGGCCCTCGCTATTAGGATATTAGGTTAAATTTTAAAAATAAACTAGGAATTTGTAGGAAGAAATTCAGGGAAATGTGCCCCTGGATGTATATAAAAAAGAATTCTCTACATTGGCATATTTTCATTTATATTAAAAGCTTTGCATGATGCTATGAATTGTTTTATTTCTTAAGGTTCAGTGTCTTCACATGATCCAACTTTCTCTGCAGAGGTCTTAGGTCATCCAGCATAGGTATTAGTGCCAATTTTTAGGTGTGAATATAATGTGAGAGTTATCTGGCCTGTGCAAGTTCACATATTTTGAAGCAGAATCAGGATTTGAATTTAGTATTTTGCCTCTTAATAATCCAGTCCTCCATGTGATGGCTACACATCAGCTTCTTAGGACAGAAATTCCAAAGGAAATGCTTCTCAGATTATACTTCTGAATGCATAAATTTATGTTAAAATCACTAATAAAGTGATAAGCAATTCTTCAGGCAATCATTTCAGCTTTGCATGCCTTCTGCTAGTTTAGAGAGGCTAACTGTACCTGATGGTATATAGGGACCTGTGTTTTTCATGCTGAGAGAAATATTCAAGAGGTTTTGTTGTTGCTGGTAGTAGTTTGCTTTGCTGGTTCTTCTACCAAAAATCACATTTGGCATATCTTGATAAGGGAGGTATGCTCTGATTCCTAAATCTAGCCTTGCGGCCCCATGGGCCATAGCCCTCCAGGCTCCTCTGTGAGATTCTCCAGGCAAGAATACTGGAGTAGGTTGCCATGCCCTCCTAGAGGACTGAAAGGGGATCTTCCCAACCCAGGGATTGAACCTGCATTGCTTATGTCTCCTGCATTGGCAGGTGGACTCTTTACCTGGGAAGCCCAAATCTAGCTTTACAGATCTGTCTATTTCAGCTGCCTTCCCTCCCACCACTGTATCTCTAGTCTGCAGAGAACATGCACATGAACAGAGCTAATGTACTTCCAACAGGACTGGGTGAGAAGAAGCAAAATGCTATGGACATCACCTTTGTCACAAAGGCAGAACAGGAAAAAAGAAAAGAATGGTCACTAAAGGCCATCCAAAAACTTTTATCCAAGAACATAAAGTAAAGTTATGGCTTTACTTAGGTGGGATTGTATACACAACACTGGAAAACTTAGATTGTATACACAACACAGAAAACTCAGATTCCAACCCAAACTCTGCAACTAAAGAAGCCGTGTGACTTGAGCCACATCCCTTGCTCTCAGAGCCTTGTTTCTTCAACTGTAAAATGAAGCACCTGTATTACATGGTCTCTAATTTTCCTGCCACCTCTAAAAGGCCATGGTCCTATTTCACACATTGGATCACACGTATGTCCAAAAGAAGCATGGTCTCAGAGAATGTTAGAAATCACTTTCGGGGAGAAAGAAAGCAAGCAGGAGGCTGAAGGGGTGACTTTCTCAGGCTAGGAAAGAGACATTGCTGTACACTTAGGTGAAGAGGCTACCCTACAAAAAGGCTCTGTGCATAGAATTGCGGTTTCCTGGGAGACAACTAAAGAAATTCACAGCTTGCCAGTGCTGCGGCCAGAGAGCAAAGAAGGAAGACGAGCCAATACCAAGGCAGGAAATGCAAGAAAGGATTAAGCTCAACACTTGTTGCCTTGTCATTTATAGGAAACAATACCCAAAGTATCTGTTGTATTAGCATCATACGCACTCATTATTTTCTAAGACATTGTTGAACACCTAGCAAAATCCTATTTGTGCAGAGTGAGCCAAGACTAGGGTTATTAAAAAAAAAAAAAAGTGGATATTCTGAAATAAGGGAAATTGGCAAGGTATTCTCATGTGTCAGGACTAATCCTGAGGCTCCTTACATTTCGGCAGTGGCCCGAATCTTGCCTGCCGAGAGAGTCAGGGGAGCACCTGTCACTGTGGAAGGAACTGAAGGCAGGCAGGAGAGAGGTTTCCTAGAATCTCTGCTTTCTTGTTGCCTGTGAAATGTGTCACTTCGTTCATTTTGAAGACTCAGGAATATGGCATTAAATTGGTAAGAGTTGTGATATAGTAGAAAGTCATGCAGTGCGAAATGAATGCTATTTCTTAATGTCTGTTTAACCTCTGAATACTAGTGAAGCCTGAGAGGTGCTGCCACCACAGCACGCCCGTCACACAGGTGGAAATTCTCTGTGTTCTATGACTATGTCCTCAGGGGAAGAAACACACAGCACCTTCATTAACATAATAGTCTTCAAAAATACAACTTTGCCAGATGTCTTGTAAAAGCTATTTGTACCTAGATAAATATATACTCTAGATAAACATATACTCTACATAATATATTTAGATAATATATACTCTACATAAATACATACTCCAAACTCTGCACTGAATGAAATTCTTCGAGATTAAGAATCAAGTGATTGATTGAAGGTGAATAACTGACATAATTAACTGAAAAAAAATTCCTATTATCTTTAGTAATAGTATTTCTAAAATTTTCTACTCAGAATCCAAAAAATTCCTATTATCTTTAGTAATAGTATTTCTAAAATTTTCTACTCAGAATCCTTCTCTTGTAAGTAGAATACATTGGATGAATTTCATCACTTTGATAACTGAAATCTTGAAATGTGTTAGATTCATCATTAGGAAGATTTTTTCTTTCTCTATCGTGTCACAAGGATGGAGAAACAAGCTAGATTTGAAATTATTTGTGGCTACAGACTTGTTAGCATTTTAAATCAGATAGGTGCTGATTGATTGTGTTAGTCCTCCTAAAATCTACTATTTTTTCCTTCACACATAAAAAAGGAGTCTAGTTAATTGCAGAGCTAAATAATTGGTTTCTAGATCATCAAATTTTATTCTACTGGCATATTCTTAGCTATATCTGGAGCTTTTATTCCCTTTCTACTCTCATTATGTTATCTTGATTATTTCCAAACTATCAAAACTATCAAACTATTCAACTATCAAAAATGTACCCTGATGTCCAAATCTGTATTTCCTGGCCAGATCTCACTTCTGAGTTTTGGACCCACACTTCTTCCTTGTGTGATGGCAATCTCCACCTGGATAAACTAAAAGTTTCTCTTACAATATATACAAAGCTAGGCCAGACATATCCCTTCCTAAACCTCTCTACCTATATTCTCTACGTCTAATTGTAATACACACCAGAAATTTAAGAATGACCCTAGATTCTGCTTCTCACCATCTCTTTCTATATTTAATCAGTCATTTAATTGGCTATTTAACCAGGTGTATTTCTTATGCAATAATAAAATCAAACCCTTCTTCTCATCTCCCCTGGTACACGACTAGATCAGGACTTATCATCTCTCCCTTGAACTTGCTTCCTTACAATCCATCTTCCACACTATGACTAGAGTGTTATTTGCAAAATCAAATAAAATATATCACTCTATAGCATAAAATTCTTCATGATATACAGAATACAATGCAAGCTCGTTAAACACATTGTAAATGAGGTTTATCATAATCGGGCTTCTACCCAAATCTTCAGCCTTTCCCCCTTCTAGTTCTCAATAATCCATGCTCTCTTATGTCCCCATATAACAGCAGACAGTAGAATTGTCTCCCTGAGAAATCCTTCCTTATCATTCAAAGTACAGATCAACTATCCCCCTCTGCTAGGAGGCCTTCCCTGAACCTCAGGCAAGTTTATCACTGCCCTTGGTGATGCCTCTATATTTGGTATAGATTACTACTATTACATATTCTATCTGTGTCATTATCATTATTTTATCCTATCCCCTTCAACCCTCCAAATGCATTGCTCCAACAATTTTCTCCCTTTTCCTTGTCATCTATTGTTTTTCCCTCCTTAGTGAATTATCCCTTCAGCATCCACTTTGTAAAATCTCCTCTTAACTAAATGCTCCTTATAATCTCATACACTCCTGTAGCTACTGCCCTATTTTTCTACCCTCCTTTGCAGCCAAACTTCTTGAATTATGCATGCTCATTGTCTTGATTTCTTCTCCTCTCATTCATCATAAAATTTTTCCAACTTCACTGAAACTGTTCTTGTCAATTTCACAGTGACCTCCACATTACTAAGCCAAAGAACAATTCTCAGCCCTCATTTTATTGGTTTTATCTGCAGCATTTGACAGTCAATTCCATTCTCCTTTTTCAAACACTTTTTCACCTGACTTCTGAGAAAATAGCAACTTCCACCACACTGGCTTCTATTTCTAAGCTCCTGCGATGATTAATATTATATGTCAACTTGACTAGACTAAGGAATGCCCAGATAGCTGGTTAAACATTATTTCTGGATATGTCTGTAAGGGTGTTTGTAGATAAAATTAGCATATGAATTGGTGGACTGAGTAAAGCTGATGGCCCTCCCCAGTATGGATGGGTATTACCTAATCTGTTGAGAATCTGAAGAGAATAAGGAGAAGGAAGAGAATGAAGAGACTCCACTCCCTTCCTGACTCCTCCAACTGGAACAAGTATTTTATTTTTGCCTGCAGTGCTCAGGGCTCTCAGGACTTTAGAACTGAACCGAAATTGACACTGTCAGCTATCTGGCCCTCACGCCTTTGAATTACTCTGCCCACTTTCCTGCTTGCAGACAGCAGATCATGGGATTTCTCATTCTGCAAATCACATCAGCATATAAACATTATTGGTTTTGTTCTCTGGAGGACCCTGACTAATGTAGCCACCTTTGCTAGCTCTTCTTACTTCCCTGATCTTTTAATGTGGGAGTGTACCAGGACTGAGATGGGCCCTGCTCTATCTATGCCAGTTCCCTTGGCAAGTTCATCTAACCTCATGCTTAATGTACTATCTTTACATTGAAAACTCCCAAACTTATATTTCCTCAGTCAAAAATCTCTTCCCTGGACTTTAGACTCATATCCACCAGGAACTATCTCTTGATTATCTCCAACTTTACATTTTCAAAACTGAAATTCTTACATCCACATCTTGCCAAGTTTCCAAATCTCAGTTGATGTTAACACTATCCATCCTATTGTTCAATATTTAAAGCCAGTCTTGCCTCTTCCCTTTTTCTCATACACTATTGTCAACTTATCAAACCCTACAAGTTATACCTTCAGGATATACTTCAAACCTGACCACTTTTTACCACATTTACTCCCTGATGCCCCCTCCAAGATACACAGGAATTACTGCAAAAGCCTTCCAATTTTTCACCCTACTTCTTTAATATCAAATAGCCAATAGGTTTAATATCAAAATAGCCAAACTGGTACTGCTCAAACATAAGTCAGAATATGTCACTGCTACTTTCAATGGCTTCCCAACCCTCTCAGATCAAAAGGCAAAGTCACAGTAAAGCCTAAAAAGCATTCTGCCCCTCATTACCTCTTGAATCTTATCTCTTATCATCATCTCCTCTTTCAGTCACATTAGCCTCTATTGCTCCATGAACAAGTCAAGATAATCAGTGCCTTTTGCATTTGTTCTTCTTTGTACACACAACACACTTCTCCTAGATGCAAGGAATGATTTTGTATGAAACAACAACTGTATCAAAAAACAACAATAAATCACTGATTTTCTGTAAACACAGTGTATAACCTAATAAAGTGGAGGCATATGGGAAAATGGAGTAGAAAATGGCAACCTACTCCAGTATTCTTGCCTGGAAAAGTCCATGGGCAGAGGAATCTGGCAAGCTATAGTCCATGGGGGTCATAAATAGTAGGACACAACTGAATGACTGAGCATATGTGGGAGAAACTGAAAAACAAACAAACAAACAATGTGTGGGATGGAGTGGAGAATATACTTTCAGTGCTCAGCAGGCTGGGTGGGAAAGCCTTAGTTATGTAATAATTGGAGGCAAAGTGATTTAGAGGGATGCATAATCCCCTGAAATAACATGCAAAGTGATGAAAAAGGACATGAGGACAAAGAAGAGGAAAAACTATGAGAGCAAATGATTAGAACAGCATGGCTAAGACATGGAACTAGTTAGTCTTAATTGGGTAATTAAATATTTAATTGAAAATATTTGCAATTAATTAATTGGAAATATTACCAACTCCCTGTAAAAGATAGGTCAAAATTAAAAGCACACTAGTAAAATGCTTCTAAATATCTGTTACATTTAGCAGTTTTAAAAGACTTTAAATATGAAGTTGACCATAGTGTGCACATTAATTAAGAAAGCTTCACTATAACCCCAAATTGGAAATGTCTAATGAAGTTTTTTTTCCAAATATTACATTCATCATAGTCCAGTGAAAGTCACTAGGAGGCACTTATTCATACAGTCATTTAGAGATCAAGGATCCTCCATCCAGCGATTTTCGGTAATCTGCTAGGTTCCTGGAGGTCCCCACTAGATCATTTATATCTAGCCAGAAGACAAAGAAGACAGAATATATGGAGTAGTGTATGGGCCAGTTAGAGGAAGGTAGATATGCCAACAATTCATTGGCCAGAACTGCATCACATGGCCTCACAAAACTAAAAAAACAGGCTGTGAAATACAGTATAACTAAATGCCCAGAGAGGTCCAGCAAGCCACCTGTCAAAACTGAAGTGTCAGACTGAAACTGTAAATCATTCTTCAGATGAATAAGTTAGTCCAATACAGTTTCATATATGTTGGTAAAGGACATAAGATTCCTGGTTCAGAGATGAATAATGCATTATGCACAGCAATAGCACTAACCAGAGTATTGGTTTCTTTTTTTGTTTTTGCCATACCCCAGAGTTCAATCCCACAAAGTAATGGGGAAAGGTTCAGAAGATGCCTGCAATAGGTTGTGTTACAGGAGAGGAAGCATGAGCTTAAAGAGCATTAATTTTTTAGGGTGGGTAAGAATCATGTCTAATCTTTACTTTAGGGAGACATGCTATCCCTGTCTTCCATTGCTGAATGCTATACAAACATCTTTGAAAAGATGGTTCAGAACAAATAGTAGTTAATGCATCATATGCAAGGTACACAGAAGCAAGGGGAATTATGAAGAATTTTGTCCCCAAACAGCCACATGGAAATAAATAGTTCTCAATTACTTAGGAAAATAGAGCAAGCCATTTCTAATAAGTTATTAACATCTTGAAATATCTAGAACTGTGTCCTAAAACTCTTAATAGTATACTGTTACCCAGATTAATTCAGTTACAAAGGAACTATGTTCCACCTCTCTCCATGAACGTGAAGAAAAGTAGAAGTAGTTGCAAAACGGAGGTATTCAGAAGTATTTACTTAATGGAAAACAGATATTCAAAGGAGAAAAAAATCTGATTTTTTTGCTTTTTGTATTACTATTCTGTGTTGTATGGCTGAACATAATTATTCATAAATTAACTTTGCACTGAAAATTTCATATTGCTGCCCTAAAATGATAAAGCAAACAAATCCTTGAAGCAAGCTTAGGCATAAAATGTAGCATCTAGGAAAAACAAATTGTTCTGTGATGACATGCTAATGTGACTAAAGGATATCTGGATATACTTATACAGATATATAGATATACATATCTGGATACGCTAATTTTTTTAATGAAATCTCTTAGGTACCTTAGTCTACCAGGAAAAGTACTGAGTTTAGAAGAAAAAAAATTAAGCTTATTCCAGAGCTACCTATTGTTTTTCTTGTTTTTTCCAATTTCCTCTATTCAATCATTTATAGAGCATAAAATTTACACAGCTGTTAGGCTAAGCACTGAATCTAAAACAGTAATCCACCATTACAGGCTTCAGAGATCCCAGTTGGAAAGACATAAATTATTACAATGTACTATCACAGTGACATGGGCTGAATGATATAGTGGATGCTATAATAGAGATATAGACAGAAAACTGTTAAACAAAATGGAAAGAAAAACTAACTCTTTATATGTGAATCTCTTCCCTAGCTCATGGGAGTCTTCACAGAAGTAACATTGGATTTAAGTCATTAAAGATAAATTGGATATGCCCCAAAGGACAGTGTGGGAAATAAATTACAAAGAGACTGAACTGTAACAATGAAGACAAGAAAACATGAAAGGACATGCTGTGAAAGGACAGAAATCAGTTCCTGATGATCGAAGCTCCTGAGGGTTGGGGAAAACATCTTATGAGATGGAACAATGATTGGGAGCAGATTTTGTGGAGCTTTGACTACAAAAGAAAAGGGTCTGGATTTATAATGATAGCAATAGGAAGCTGGACATATTTTGTTCCTGGTCCTGCAGAATGCAAGTACAGGTTCACACCAAGTACATTCATCAGTTTGAAGATCAATTCACTATTGCCATTTGCACCACAATTTTCAATCTTTTGCTTATTTATATTTTATTTCTTGAAGCCTGCTGCTGCTACTGCTGCTGCTAAGTTGCTTCAGTCATGTCCAACTCTGTGCAACCCCATAGACGGCAGCCCACCAGGCTCCCCCGTCCCTGGGATTCTCCAGGCAAGAACACTGGAGTGGGTTGCCATTTCCTTCTCCAGTGCATGAAAGTGAAAAGTGAAAGTCAAGACTGTCAGTCATGTCCAACTCTTAGCGACCCCATGGACTGCAGCCCACCAGGCTCCTCCATCCATGGGATTTTCCAAGCAAGAGTACTGGAGTGGGGTGCCATCGCCTTCTCCATGGTTTAAGCCTACTACATGCCAAATGCTGTGCTAGGTGCTAAGGAATCCACAGCGACTAAGATATTATTTCTGCTTTTAAGTAGTTCACAACCTAATAGAGGGAACATAGTTCAACATAATAAAGGCCGTATATGACAAACACACAGCTAACTTGATGCTCAATGGTAAAAAGGTGAAAGCATGTTCTCTAAGATCAGGAACAAGAAAAGGAGGCCCATTCTTAACACTTATTCAACATAACACTGGAAGTCCTAGCCACACCAATCAGATGAGAAAAAGAAATAGAAGAAATCCAAATTGAAAAGGAAGAAGTAAACCTGTCATCTGTTTGCAGATGACATGATACTATAAATAGAAAACATTAAAGGTATTACCAGAAAACTTCTAGAGTTCATCAATAAATTCAGTGAAGTTGCAAGATACAAAATTAATTTACAGAACCCTGTTGCATTTCTATACACTAACAATGAACTATCAGAAAACAAACATTTTTTAAAATCTCATTTACAATTATATCAAAAAGAATAAAATACCTAGGAATAAATCTAGCTAAGGAGGCAAAAGACCTGCACTCAGAAAACTGTAAGACACTTATGAAAGAAATTAATGACAACACAAATAGCTGGAAAGATAAGTTATGCCCATGGATTAAAAGAATCAATATTGTTAAGATTATCATACTATCCAAAGCAATCTACAGATTCAATGCAATTCCCATCCAAATACCAATTGCTTTTTTTTCTAGAACTAAAACTATTTTAAATTTTGTATGGAAACACAAAGGATCCCAAATAACCAAAAATATCTTGAGAAAGAAGAGCAGAGCTAGAAGACTCATAGTCTCTGACTTTGGACTATACTGCAAAGCTACAGTAATCAAAAAGTATTCTGTTGGTACAAAAACAAACACATAGATCAATGGAACACAATAGAAAGCCTAGAAACAAATCCATGAGCTTATAGTCAATGAGTCTATAACAAAGGATGCACGAATACACAACAGATACAAGTCTGTTTCTTCAGTAAGTTATGCTGGGAAAATTGAACAACTGCATGTAAAAGAATGACGTAAGAACATTTCCTCTCACCAAATACAAAAATAAACTCAAAATGGATTAAAGGTCTAAATAAAAAAGCTGAAACCATAAGACTCCAAGAAAACATAGGTGGAACATTCTGACATAAATTGTACAAATTTTTTCTGGACCTGTCTTCTAAGACAATGGAAATCAAAGGAAAAATTAACAAACAGGACCTAATTACCCTTAAAAGCTTTTGCATAGCAAAGGAAACCACAGGAAAAATGAAAGACAACTCATCAAATGGGAGAAAACGTCTACAAATGATATGAGCAATAAGGGGTTAACATCTAAACTATACAAACAGCTAATACAACTCAACATCATAAAAACAATCAACCCCATTAAAATATGGGCAGAAGACCTCATAGACATTTTTCCCAAAGAGGACATGCAGGTGGCCAAAAGGCACATGAAAAGATGCTCAACATCGCTAATAATCAGGGAAACACAAATGCAAACCACAAGGATATGTCACCTCCTACTAGAATGGTTTTCTAGTAGGAAAACCTACTAGAATGTTTTCATCAAAAAGAAAACAAATATTGGCACATATGAGAAAAGGAAATCCTCCCACATAGTGGGAATGTAAATTGATGCAACCATTGTGGAAAACAATGTGGAGGTTCTTCAAAAAGCTAAAATTATAACTACCATATAACCCAGAAGTTCCGCTCCTGGGTATATATCCAAAACAAAAAACAAAAAATTAATTTGAAAAGATATATGCACCCCAATGTTCATAAAAGCATTATTTATAATTGCCAAAATATGGAAGCAACCTACAGTGCTAAATCAATAAATAAGATTAAATATATATATATATACATATATATATATATACACACACATACATACATACACATACATACATATATATATACATGGCTTTCCTGGTAGCTCAGCTGATAAAGAATCCACCTGCAAGGCAGAAGACCCAAGTTCAATTCCTTGGTCAGGAAGATCCCCTGGAGAAGGGATTGGCTACCCACTCTGGTATTCTTGGGCTTTCCTGGTGGCTCAGATGGTAAATAATCCACTTTCAATGCAGGAGACCTGTGTTCAATCCCTGAGTTGGGAAGATCTCCTGGATAAGGGCTTGGAAACCCACTCCAGTATTCTTGCCTGCAGAATTCCTTTGACAGAGCCTGGCAGCTACAGTCTATGAGGTCACAAAGAGTTAGACATGACTGAGCAACTAAGCACAGCACATATATATATTCTTACATATATACATACACACACACGTGTGTTAGCTGCTCAGTCATGTCCAACTCTTTGTAACCTCATGCACTGGACTGTAGTTGCCAGGCTCTGTCCATGGAATTCTCTGGGCAAGAATACTGAGATTTTCCCAACCCAGGGATTGAACCCAGTTCTCCTGCATCCTAGGTGGATTCTTTACCATCTGAGCCACCAGGGAGGCCCATATATATGTACATATATATACACACACACACACTTACATACAATGGAACAACACACTTACAATGGAATACTACTCAGCATAAAAAAGAATAAAATTTTGCCATTTACAACAACATGGATGGAATTGAAGGGTACTATGCCAAGTGAAATGAGACAGAAAAAGACAAATATTGTATAATATCACTTATAGTTATGACCAACCTAGACAGCATATTAAAAAGCAGAGACATTACTTTGCCAACAAAGGTCCATCTAGTCAAGGCTATGGTTTTTCCAGTGGTCATGTATGGATGTGAGAGTTGCATTATAAAAAAAAGCTGAGCGCTGAAGAATTGATGCTTTTGAGCTGTGGTGTTGGAGAAGACTCTTGAGAGTCCCTTGGACAGTAAGGAGATCCAACCAGTCCATCCTAAAGATCAGTCTTGGGTGTTCATTGGAAGGACTGATGTTGAAGCTGAAACTCCAATACTTTGGCCACCTGATGTGAAGAGCTGACTCATTGGAAAAGACCCTGATCCTGGGAAAGACTGAGGGCAGGAGAAGGGGACAATGGAGGATGAGGTGGTTGGATGGCATCACCAACTCAATGGACATGAGTTTGAGTGAACTCCAGGAGTTGGTGATGGACAGGGGGGCCTGGCGTGCTGCACTTCATAGGGTCACAAAGAATCGGATACAACTGAGTGACTGAACTGAACTGAACTTATATGCAAAATCTTAACATTAAAACTAGTGAATATTACAATAAAGATACAGACTCACACATATAAAGAAACCAGTGTTGACTAGTGGAGAGAGGGAAAAAGGGAGGGGACATATGGGAGTAGGGAATTAAGAGGTACAAATTTACAAACTATTATGTATAAAATAAACTACTAGAATATATTGTACAATACAAGGAACATAGCCAATATTTTATAAGTGGAGTATAACCTTTAAAAATTGTGAATCACTCTGCTACATACCTGATACTTACATAATATTATAAATCAAATGTACTTCAATATGAGTTCATAACTGAATTTCTATAATAAATCAAAAATACATTAAAAAGAAAGTAAGGGATAAATAAATAACATAGCAATTCAGCACTACGATGCAATGGGATTGTATGTGCAAGGTATCATAAAATTATATAATTGAGGGCCTTCAGGAATTAGCAACAGATTTCTAGGGGAAATAACCCAACATCAGAGACTGACAAGTGAATGCCGTGTAGAGAGGACAAAAGCATATTCCAAGCAATGCAATGGGATCTCCCTGGTGGAGGAGCAATAATGAGATCAAGAGGGCAATAATGACAGACAAGTAAAACTGGAACTGCCTTGGTCAAATTCCTGGCCCATGCCTTTTGTTTGAACTCATTGCCTCCTGTTGTCTCCCTTACTCACAATGCTCCATCCAGACCAACTTTATTCTATTACTAGACACATTTCTCATTCCTGCCTTAGCTGCCTTAATAAGTTAGCTTTTCAGTTACAGTTTCTTATATTTACATGTTCTCTCCCTGATCTTTATAAGCAGGGCTTGTTCCTGTGGATGGCAATGCTGTCTCATCAGAGAGGCCTCTCCTGTCCAATTTATCTGCTGCTGCTACTGCTAAGTCGCTTCAGTTGTGTCTGACTCTGTGCAACCCCATAGATGGCAGCCCACCAGGCTCCGTTGTCCCTGGGTTTCTCCTGGCAAGAACACTGGAGTAGGTTGCCATTTCCTTCTCCAATTTATCTAATGAAGGCTATTTTACCATGGCAATTCTCTCTGTCATATTACCTCATTCTAGTTTCTTTATATAACATTAATCAGTATCTGATAAAGCATATTTATTTACTTTGATGTGTATTTATTGTTTATAATCCCTCATAGCAAGATTCTGAGAATATGAAACAACTCAAATGTTGTTCACAATTCTGTTTCCAGCACACAGAATAGTACCTAATAGATTTATGAATGAATGAACCAGAAAGTGAATGAAAGGTATGTCATAAACATATTTATAGTTTGGAAAGGTACTCAAGTTGTAATGAAGGAGGACTATTTTAAGAAAATCAATAATAGAGCAAAACAATTTGGGAAAGAAATGATGAGGTTCTGAAGATACTGTTGCTAGAAAGGCAACGGAGAGGTTAGATATGAAAGAAGAAAGTGAACAGTGAATAGACAAGTGTGTTTAGATGCTGAGACATAGATCCAAAGAGAAAGTTGAAAAGATGGGTCCAGTTTTGGACAAAGTACAGACATATGAAGTGAGGATTTAGATAGCTATAAAGGAAACTTCCTTGGACTCCATCTTGTGACTAGTCCAGTTGAGAATATACCAGCTGCATTAAATGCTGCTTGTACCCGTAAAATGTATTTATTAATCTCTGCTTCTACACAGTCTACTTCTACCTGTGGAGGACTTTTCTTTATGGGGTTATTTGAACTCAATCTCTACTTCAGAAAATTGAAATCGTTATTATTATAGTTTTATTATTACTACCTGTAGCTAGTACAAGTCCCTTTTAGAATAGACATAACTCACAAAAATGCAGCATAATGCAAAGTTCTCTCTATTTGCCCTTTCCCAGATAGGTGTCCAAAATATAAATATTATGGAGATGAATTCAACATTTTCAAACCATAATCAAGTTTCTTATTTAATCTCTTGGCAAAATATCCCTACTGGTACTCATTTCTTCTAATTCAGCTCATCTTTCCTACACAGAGAATTGTCTCCATGAGCAACAAAATATGTATTTGTAACTATTATTGTCAGTGGAATTATTTTATTTGGGTGCAAACAGATAAGCAGGGTCACAGCAATTGATAATCAATAGATCAAAATTTACAAATTAGAAGCTCTTGAAAAGTTTGTGCTCATGTTTAAGGCCTTAATTTAAATTTTGGTGTTCAAGGGATTTAATATATATCAAAGTGCTTTGATAATATGTAAAATGCTATTATCTATAATTCTGACATAACTGTGCCACCTCTAAAACTGTGAAAGCATAGTATAGTTAGGGAACATCTCCAAGGGAAAGAAATAGTTATTAAAAAAAATTTTTTTCTTCTCTTTGAAGATACGTTAATCTTAAAACAAGATATAGACAAGAACTTTTTAATATAGTTACCAAAAATAAGGTGAATTTCTATCATTTCTTGCCTTAAGCTATGACTATAAAGTTGCTAATGAATACATACTATTCACTACATATCTAAATAACTTCCAGGAAAAGTAAAAATTGACTACCTGTTATCTGTTACTCTAATATAATAATGCAGCCCTAGAGAGTAAGTTCAATAGTGAGCTTTTAAGACTCGAATACAGAAAGAAGAAAAGATGAATAATCTGCCTAATTCTTGCAATCTAAGGCCATATACCTGAATGCATCCAGTCTCATCTGATTCTTGCATTCAGAATGCAAGAATGCATTCAAATAATTTGATAACCCTAAACTGCACCTCAATACAGTTTGTCTTCTGTATTTTTTTTTCTTTATTGCATTTCCTTTCATTTTCCTTTGTATTTTGTATTTTGGTCATTATATCCAAAGAGCATGACATCACTTCACTGACAATAGGAAAGTTGTCTGAAAAGACAGAAAAAAATAGTCTTATAAATGACTAAATGCTAACTCTACATAATTTAAAAAGAAGGAAGCTTTCATTCCAGTTAAGCCAGTAAGAAAAAGGCCAAGGATTCCCTGTACATAGTAGTCCAGTCTTTTCCTGGACAGCTCTGGAAGGCTTTCACAACAGAGTAGCCTGGGGCTCAGAGAAAGAAGCAGACCTGTTCTGCGTGCTAAGTAGTTTCAATCATGTTCAACTCTGTGTGCCCAAGAACTGTAGCCTGCCAGGCTCCTCTGTCCATGGAATTCTCCAGGCCAGAGTACTGGAGTGGGTAGCCATTCCCTTCTCGGGGTCTTCCCTGACCCAGGGATCAAACCTGGGTCTCCCACATTGCAGGTGAATTTTTTACCTTCTGAGTCAGATTATCCCTTATGCTTGTTCTGACAACTCCTAAATGGCTTACAGACCTAGAGCAGAGCATCTAAACATCTATCCCTGGGAGGTCTTATTAATTTAATGAGAGATATTTGATCAGAGACTCACAGTGCTTAATAAACCTTCATTTATACTCTGGTTAAATTTTCAGGTGTTACCCACTTCGCTGAAGTGATTGAGCTTGTTAAAGGTGAAATTACTCATATAACCCTAGCCAGCTTGGGTTAAAAATGCAAAGGACTTGCTTGTTAATGGAAAAAGAGTGAGAGTGAAGGAATTAGAGGTGATCAGCCAGAGGCCTATATTATTTTATTATTTCTCTCAACTAAGAAGTTGTTTAGATTTCAGACCATCTGAAAAACTGTCTTGTTTGCAATTCAAAAGGGAAAGAGAGGGGGATGGGCTGGCTACAAAGAGGAAACACCAAGGAATCCTGGAGTAATAGGACTGTTCTGATTGTTGATTATCCCACTGCTCTATATACATTTGTTAATGCTAATGAAAGTCCTGAAAATGAGAAAATTTAGTGTACATAAATTAAAATGTATAAAGGGGAAGTGGAATGCCTAAAGAAATTTTTGTCTTGGGACCAAGTTCCAGCTATGCACTGTGGGATCTGAGGACTTCTCTGATTCATCAGTGGTTAGAGTTAGATGTAGATTTAGTAGAGAGATTAGTTAGATGTAGTTAGATGCAGAGTTAGTGTAGTGATGGGGCATACTATTGGCAAATTATATTCTTTAATTGGCCAGATTAGTATTGCCAATATAAAAGGAGTCTTACAGAACCCAAATTATTCTTATCCTGCCTTGCATCTTCTTAATTTCAGAGATTTGGTTCCTTACAAATTGTTCACCATTCTCCTCACTAAGACACATGCACACACACACATGCACACGCACACACACACACCCCACATCTCAAGAGGACATCTTACAACAAGCCTCTATTTGGCATCTGCTGAGACAAACTGACTTGCATGATCATTGACTATAAGGCCTCAACTCCACTCTCATTCCTTGACCAGGTATTTCCTCTGGTATATGCCAACACAATGCCAGACAGCTCTCAATGCCAAAAATCCTACACAGCTTTTAGTAATCACTGTACTGAACTCAGACTGTGTTACATGCATAAAATTGAGAATAATGTCTCCTTTTTTTGTAGCAATCAGACCTAGACAGAGGCCAAACTGAGAATCAGATATTGAACCACTGGACTCACCAGATGCTGCACACACCTCCTGTCTCTTCTTTCATCCTTAAGTTAAGCACACAAAATCCATCAGACAGATCTACTCACACAACTCAATGTCTGTGGGTTTTTCACTGATACCCAAGAGCCCTGGGGTTTTCCTGTTGACTCCACTACCCTACCTGACTCCTGTTGCATTCCTACATGGTTGGGAGTTAATCAACCAAAGTTTTAAGAAGAAATGGATTTTGTGCTAAATCCCAAAAGACCAGAAAATAATGAATAGAGAAAGGGAGGAACCCAATTGCTCTAGACCTTAGGAACACATCCCATATAAGGCATTCTCCCCTGAAAGCTTTTGACAGATAAAAAGTACATTTAGCTCAACTGAATGGCTAATATTTGAACAAATTCTCTTGTATGCATTTCTAAAGTACTATATATTTTCTGCCAATTCAAAAGAATGTTCTTAAAAGGGTTTTAGAACAAGGTCACAGAAAGCAGTGGCCCATAGAAAGAAGTTCATATTTGCTCACATATATGGCTAAGGAAATGCATCACAGATCACTTGTGAATCTCATTATTAAGAAATTTTAGGCTGTCAAAACCTTAAAAGCTATATTTTCCCTATAACACACAGATGCATTTCCATTCACCTTTCCTTTAAAGGTCTCCATTAGAATAAAAATACATTGAATGGCAATCCTAAAGAGAACTAGTCAACACTTCTCTTTTTCCATATGAGTTATCTTAAAGCTTCTATTATACATTCCATTAAACTACTATGTAAGCTATAGCTACAGGCCAGATAAACACGTAAGCTAGTTTCTTTGGAAAATGAACACTTCAAAGAGAAAAAAAACTTCCCTTTTACTGCTTTATTGTCAAAGTCTCCCAGGTAAATTGTATTTATCGTAGTAGGTTGCTCATTCTAAGCAACTGTGTTAGGAAGCCGGGCCCCAACCTAACGCAGGAGTGTACTCTCTGAAGCAGCTGAAGTTATCTGAGCTGATTATATTAATATTATTATCACTGTTTAACCATAGGGAAAAGCTTTTAAGGGATTTTCAATCCATGTTCACTACACACAAGATATATGGCTAAGACTCAAAATATAAATGCCTACAGGATCGAGGATCTTGGCAGCACATATAGGAGGATGGAGATGGTGGGGTGTAAGAAACAAAGCACTATGGCAACTGTGGGGAAGTAAGGACATATCCCATCATAAGAGACAGATTCTCCTGACTTCAAGACATTTGTCTCTGTGAGGCAATGAGGACCTAGTGAAGGTAAGTGTAATGATCTTTAAAAGAAGCTGCAAAAGTGGATATGTTTTGTCTGTCTGTAGAATGTCCCAGTTTAAAATGTTGACCAAAACACTTTTGAAACCCTGAACTGAACACAGTCACACTTTCAGGACAAACTCAATCAGAGGGCTGCCAGTAAGGTACAGTTTTCCATATCGACTGGCCATATAACGAAGAGCAATGTTAACCCTATGTGTCAACTTGGGTAGGTCACAGTACCCAGATTTGGTGAAATATATCTGGATGTTGCTTCAGTTCAGTTCAGTTGCTCAGTCGTGTCCAACCCTTTGAGACTCCATGAATTGCAGCACACCAGGCCTCCCTGTCCATCACCAGCTCCCAGAGTTTACTCAAGCTCATGTCCATCGAGTTGGTGATGCCATCCAGCCATCTCATCCTCTGTTGTCCCCTTCTCCTCCTGCCCCCAATCCCTCCCAGCATCAGAGTCTTTTCCAATGAGTCAACTCTTTGCATGAGGTGGCCAAAGTACTGGAGTTTCAGCTTTAGCATCAGTCCTTCAAAGAACACCTAAGACTGATCTCCTTCAGAATGGACTGGTTGGATCTCCTTGCAGTCCAAGGGACTCCCAAGAGTCTTCTCCAACACCACAGTTCAAAAGCATCAATTCTTTGGCGCTCAGCCTTCTTCACAGTCCAACTCTCACATCCATACATGACCACTGGAAAAACCATACGTTGACTAGATGGACCTTTGTTGGCAAAGTCATGTCTCTGCTTTTCAATATACTATCTAGGTTGGTCATAACTTTTCTTCCAAGGAGTAAGCGTCTTTTAATTTCATGGCTACAGTCACCATCTGCAGTGATTTTGGAGCCCCCAAAAATAAAGTCTGACATTGTTTCCACTGTTTCCCCATCTATTTCCCATGAAGTTATGGGACCAGATGCCATTATCTTTGTTTTCTGAATGTTGAGGTTTAAGCCAACTTTTTCACTCTTCTCTTTCACCTTCATCAAGAGGCTTTTTAGTTCCTCTTCACTTTCTGCCATAAGGGTGGTGTCATCTGCAGATCTGAGGTTATTGATATTTCTCCCGGAAATCTTGATTTCAGCTTGTGCTTCTTCCAGGCCAGCGTTTCTCATGATGTACTCTGCATAGAAGTTAAATAAGCAGGGTGACAATATACAGCCTTGACGTACTCCTTTTCCTATTTGGAACCAGTCTGTTGTTCCATGTCCAGTTCTAACTGGTGCTTCCTGACCTGCATATAGGTTTCTCAAGAGGCAGGTCAGGTGGTCTGGTATTCCTATCTCTTTCAGAATTTTCCACAGTTTATTGTGATCCACACAGCCAAAGGCTTTGCTTAGAAGGTATTTGTTTAGATGAAACTAACATTTGAATTTGCAGATTTTGAGTAAATGAAATTACTCTCAATAATGTTGATAGGCCTTATTCAATCAGTTGTAGGTGTTGAGAAAGATTGCCGTCCTCAAAAGACAAAATTCTGCCTGCAGACTGCCTTTGAACTTGACCACTGATTCTTCATTGAGTCTCCAGTCTTTGTGGCTACCCTGCAGATTTTACATTTGCCAGCATCCACAACCATGTGAGCCAATTCCTTAAAATACATCTCTATCTCTCTATATGTATATGGACACATACAAATATATACTGTTAAAATGGAATGCAAAACAGAGACTGAACTTGAAAATTTCCTGAGCAGACAAAACCATTTAGCCATATAAGCAATACTTAAATTAGCTTATTCAGCAAAACAAGTTAAACTTAATTGTAGTTACTTGTTGTAAATGCCTCTGATAATAATAAAAGAAACTTAAGTCATCTTCCTTAAAAGATGGTATAAGATTATCACTTTTAACCAATACTCTACCATCTGCAAAGCCCTATTATATTAACTAATTACTATGAACAAATCCCTCATTTTCACTTTACAAGCCATCCTGTAACACCATGCCCCTTAGCTGCATATCAGCTTTTGATTTGAAAGTTCTCAGTTCTCAAACTGCTCTTAAATGCACAATAAACTCTGACTAAACACTATTCAGTGATTTGGTCGCTTAATTTTGCTATTTATAGATTTTTTAAAATATACACATATATGTGTATATTCAAATAAGACATATTTTGAATGGCTAGTTTTGAGGGAAGAGACAGAAGATGAGAGAGTTGATGGAATGAGGGTGCTATTTCTGAAGTTTCAGTGGCTGGGATGGTAAAGAATCTGCCTGTAATACAGGAGACCCAGGTTCGATCACTGGGTC
>NW_011495020.1:3533708-3535311 GCF_000754665.1 Bison bison bison
ACAGGAGACCCAGGTTTGATCACTGGGTCAGGAAGATCTGGAGAAGGGAATGGCAACCCACTCCAGTATGTATGTGTGTGTGTGTGTGTATGTATTTGTATATATTTATGTATATATTTGTATATAAAAATATATGTATATAGTTGTTTTTAAATATATTGTATATAAATATATATGTATATAGTTGTTTTTGTTTCTCTGGAGAATCCTGACTAATTCACCAGTTTTGTTTGCTTGCTTGGGATAGTTTAATGCCTATTTTCCCAGGATAATTAAGTAGTAAGATTTTTTCCTCTCAAAGTTATCAGTTTGGATAATAAGTTATTTGGCCACCCTATTTATACAGCTTTAACTGTATAAGTTAAATGACCGCATGCTGAATTCTACACAGCATAAAACCTGACGAGTCACTCTGATCTAGCCCATATGACCCCTGGCACCTTCCTTCCAAACAGATTATGAAAGTGAAAGTGTTAGTCACTCAGTTGTACCCTACTCTTTGAGACCCCATGGACTGTAGCCCGCCAAGCTCCTCTGTCCATGGAATTCTCCAGCCAAGAATACTGGAGTGGGTTGTCATTCCTGTCTCCAGATCTTCCTGACCCAGAGATCAAACCTGGGTCTCCTGCATAGGAGGCAGAGTCTTTACCATCTGAGCCACTGAAACTTTAGAAATAACACTCTTATTCTATCATCTCTCTCACCCTCTGTCTCTTCCTTCAAAACTAAGCATTCAAAATATATCTTATTTGAATTATTTCCTTTATTTTTCACTCCTAATTTATTCATGCTTTTTTTTTTTAAGTTGAAGTGTAGTTGACATAAAATATATTAGTTTCAGGTGTATAACACAATGATTCAATATTTTTCATAGATTATACTCCATAAAAGTTATTAAAAACTATGATTTGCTACTTCCCTATGCTATGTATTATATCCTTGTATCTCACTTATTTTACACCTAGTAGTTTATAGCCCTTAATACTCTTGCCACTTGAGACAACATGGATGGACCTAGAGAATTTTACACTGCCTGATTTATATGTGTGTTTAAGTGCAAGCTACTTCAAATCATGCTTCTTTTATTCAGCTCTCTATCTCACATTACAGGACCCTCGGCTCTTTATAAACTGCTCTTACTCATGACTTTCTCTTCTTTTCCCTCTCTTTACTTTACTTCTCATTTAAATCACTGTCTAAAAAGATGTATGGGAGTAATGGGAAATTTGTTCCACATAATCATTCAAGGACTCAACTACTTCTATATACCTATTCCACAGGGTTTCCATGGAATCCTCTACATCTGGCTGGCAGATAAGGGGAGAGAAAGGGCCAGAAATCTGGACTAAGCATGATCACTTATGCCTGCACTCTCTTGGCCAGAACCCAGAAGACCCACCTAACTGAAAGGAAGCCTGGAAAAAATAGTCCTGCTGTGTTTCAGGTAGGAAAGGAAGTTCAGTTCAGTTCAGGTCAGTTCAGTCGCTCAGTCATGTCCAACTCTTTGCAACCCCATGAATCTCAGCATGCCAGGCCTCCCTGTCCATCACCAACTCCCGGAGTTCACTCAGACTCATGTCCATTGAGTCAGTGATGCCATCCA
>NW_011495020.1:3535411-3542802 GCF_000754665.1 Bison bison bison
TGTCGTCCCCTTCTCCTCCTGCCCCCAATCCCTCCCAGCATCAGAGTCTTTTCCAATGAGTTAACTCTTCACATGAGGTGGCCAAAGTACTGGAGTTTCAGCTTTAGCATCATTCCTTCCAAAGAAATCCCAGGGCTGATCTCCTTCAGAATGGACTGGTTGGATCTCCTTGCAGTCCAAGGGACTCTCAAGAGTCTTCTCCAACACCACAGTTCAAAAGCATCAATTCTTCGGCGCTCAGCTTTCTTCACAGTCCAGCTCTCACATCCATACATGACCACAGGAAAAACCATATCCTTGACTAGAAAAGGAAGTAGAACTTGATAAACACACACACACTGAGCCATAGCTTGCCTTCAGTGCTTCCCTAAAGGCCAGTGGTATAATGATAAACTACAACTTGGTAAATACCACACTATGATGGGCTAAGATTACAAAGTACATGGATACATCTCCTTATCTGCCAAATTGACAAGAATATTTAGGATCT
The DNA here is from genome assembly GCF_000754665.1 of Bison bison bison. NCBI lineage: Eukaryota > Metazoa > Chordata > Mammalia > Artiodactyla > Bovidae > Bison > Bison bison. Next base: position 3,535,902 of record NW_011495020.1, read on the forward strand.
CAAGACGAGTAGGTGAATTGCATGTCCTTCACTGGATTTTCCACCAACAGAATCCAGATTTAAAATTTCCAGGAGAAAACAGGCATTATAGTTGAAGAATAAGCACAAAATGAATAGGACTGCCATTTTGATGCAATAGAGAATTGACCTTTATAAAAATAGAGCATTTTGGAATTTCAGTACATTCCCAAAAAAGAACATACCTAAAGTATTAAGTAAAGCTGTATGCTATGATAAGAAACCACCAGTCAGAACAATGGGACAGTGAATACTGGTCTTAAGCTAATTCATTTTAAATAAATTTAGCTTCATTTTCTCTGATAAATTAGAAAAAGAAGAGTAACTGATTTTAGCCTAAAATGTACATAGCATCAATAAAGTCACAAGCAATTTCTTAGGGTTATTAACTGAAGAAAAAGAAGTCTTTCCAGTATTAGTTAAAAAACCAAGCTTTTCCATATTCTCTTAATGAAATCATGTCATTGGTAATTATCTCCTAAAATCTGTCCTAAAGGACAGATTAGTCCTAAAGGTCAAATCCTGAAGTTCCTACAAGATGCTTCAATTCTGAGAAATTTGTTTTAAGAGTTAAATTCAGTAATTTTATGCAAGATAAAAATAAAACAAATTTTATGCTTACTTATTCAATATAACTCAAAACTTAAGATTTTTTAAATTCACTTTTTGTTTTTCTGATTGTTTGATTAACTTTATTTGTATCAATTCTTTTTTGTTATTCCTAGAGTCTCTGGACTGGCAAGACACAGATTCCATCTACCTTTTATGTGTTGATAGAAAAAAGGCAATAACCATTTCTAGAAAGACAATCAAAAAGATTTTTAACAGAAGCTAAGCACTTTGTTCTCCAATTCATCTTTTCTGTCTGTTAAATTTGCTCATTCTGATTACAGAGCAAAGGAGATGAGATAAGCAATGCTTCCAGTTCTCTTTGCTAACTCCCACCTCAAATTTGCTCACACAGAAGGGGAGAGATTTGAGACATGTGTCTTATTTGCTGATATTTTATTAGATCACAACTGCAAGGGGCAGGGTGGGGGGATTTTGATGGCACCAAGTGAAAGTCAGATTCTATGTGACAGGCATTCTCCCTGGATGTTCTTCCTTCCACAGGGCTACAGAAAGAAGACTGAGTTTAGGGCCTGGTCGTCAGTGACGAGTATTCAGTGTCCATCTTCATCTAATATTAACGTTCTTGAACTCCTCTGTTTGCTGGCTGTCACATCAAAACTTAATTTTTCATCACCATTAAAATGTTAGATCATAGGCTTAGCCATTATACTGGGGGTGGGAGGAATAGAGTAAATCTTACCCTCTGTTGGTTAAATTGAGCCCTTCCAATTGTCTTGCCTAAGATTGAGTCTTAAGTTTAACAGTAATAAAGTGTGTGATTTAGCCTATTTTTGTCCATCAAGAATCATGAACCTGATGAGTGACAGTCACAGAATAAAATAAGTTGTTTAGAAATGTGAGTCCTTGATATCACATAATATTATATTTATAAATATATCTGTTTTAACTTTAACAAAAACATCAAGGACTACTTTTCCAAGCATTGTGATAAAGGAAGAAAATCTGTCCTACAGATGATGGTAAGCAGAAAAATACTACAGCACAGCCTTATAACATTAACCTCTAAAGCAGATATACGTGTAAATTTCACAAAACTCCCTACTTATGCAAAATTACATTTACAAATTAATTTGGCTATAATTTTTACCTCTAAATTTACAAAGTCCTTTCCAATATCAATCTATCACAGACTTGAGGTGTACTCTACACCACAAGTACCTGAAAGTCCCTGGGAGAGTAGCTGTCACATTGTTTCAAAATGCAATTGATGGGGCAGCGGGGTATTTTTGCTCACCTTTGCCTCCTTCCCAATGACACATCAATTCCCAAGTGATGAATGTAAACTGATTTTAATCACTAGAGTCAAATGGGTACATACTTCAAGAAACTTCAGGGAACTTATTATCTGAAACCATAAAATCAAAAAGCCAGAATCTTCCACAGACATCATTTTTCTACTCAGCTCTTCTACTGGAGACTGTATGTATTTTTAACCTTTAAAATTTGAGGCTGGATATTTTTTTTTACAATTTTTGCAGTTAGAAATATATTAAAAACCCCAGAAAATGAAGAATTTGGGTACTGAAAGAGACAGAGACCAAAACATAGGAAGTCTGAGAAATAATTGATACTAAATAATGATATATGATATCTACAACATTCTATGAGTGTGACCATGAAAAGAAAACTAGAGGCAATAGTAGGTAAAGATTGTGGGATGCTTCATAAAAGGGTGAAGAAGATAATAGAGAAAAGTGATATATAATGTCTTAGGGTAAAAGCTGGTAGAACCTAGGCATCTGAAGAAGAAATGTAACTATAGTTTTATAAAAATGAAGAAAATCTTAACAAAAAGAAACACCAAAAATCTGTTACTTTGGAATTAGAGTGTTATATCTGCCAAATGGTTCTTGCTGGAAAATTCTTCTAATAATTTAGAATTATCAAATCTCCCATGCCCATTCAGAGTCTGAGACATGAGACAAAATTTTAGGCAAAATCCTCTCTCTACAATTTAAGATTCTGGAAGTGAAAATTCTTCTCTGCTATTTAGGCAGAATGGAGAGAAAGCATTGTCCAAGCTTTAGCAAATAAATAAAAGTATAATAATTCTAATCCTTTGAAAGCTGAGACTGTTCCTACTACTGTTGGCATGGAGGAACACCGGAGGAAGACGGCATCAACCTGTCCTTTTTCTTCTTGTCATCTGAGCTACATCACTGTGCCTCTGCACCAGCAATCACCGGCAGTCAGCAAAGGGCCTTTATGGTTTAATATTTATGCTCATCCGAGATGCTCTGAGTGAAAAAATGCAACCCTTCATCACTTGAAAAATAGTCATTCACCTTAACTAATATGATCATTATCCCTGAGAGCTGAGAGCCAGATCACTGAATATAACAAATTTAAAACTGAAGAGGAAAAGGGCATTGCAAAGCCAGCTTACCAGCACACCAATGTTTTTAAATTAATGCAAATGCCATATAATGTTGTAGCACACTCCAAGGTAGATAGAGATAAGTGGAATGGACTTTCTAAATAGACTTGCTCCTAAGTATTGCTTACATTGACTTGATCATTTTAGTTCCACTTGCTATTGGTGTTTTGTTCTAATTTCTAACAGTCAAGAATGGTCTCAGCAAAAAAAGTATACAAATCTTGTTCTTACTAGTTCAAACACAGCTCTTGAACTGAGTTAGTCTCACTCGTATGAATGTCACCCTGTGAGAGAAATGACTGCACCTTTGTGAGATGCAATTTTTAATGTCAAGTCTGGTAATTAGCTGTGATTCTAAAAAACTGTTATAGTAAAAATAAATATGAATCACAAACTCAAAAAGACCTACAAACAACTCACAGGGAAACAAACTGAAAGAAAAAAGGCAAATTATAGAAAACTTTGACTTCACGGTACTACAGAGTTTAGGTTATTGACCAGATATTTAACACAATTTTACATTTAAATGAAAACAAAGATGAATTAATACTCATCAACAATGCTCTGAATTTGTTTATTTTCTTGGCCCTGGATTTATAATCTTCAGTTCAGTTCAGTTCAGTCGTTCAGTCACGTCCAACTCTTTGCGGACCCCATGAATCGCAGCACACCAGGCCTCCCTGTCCATCACCAACTCCCGGAGTTCACTCAGACTCATGTCTATTAAGTCAGTGATGCCATCCAGCCATCTCATCCTCTGTCGTCCCCTTCTCCTCCTGCCCCCAATCCCTCCCAGCATCAGAGTTTTTTCTAATGAGTCAACTCTTCCCATGATCCTGGCACTTTCTCTCAAAGAGTTGCATAGTTAGGAGGCATCAGTTCAGTTCAGTTCAGTCACTCAGTCATGTCCGACTCTTTGCGACCCCATGGGCAGCAGAATGCCAGGCCTCCCTGTCCATCAACAATTGCCGGATCTTACCCAAACCCATGACCATTGAATCAGTGATGCAATTAAATTTTCTTATCCTCTGTTGTCCCCTTCTCCTCCTGCCCTCAATCTTTCCCAGCATCAGGGTCTTTTCAAATGAGTCAGCTCTTCACATCAGGTGGCCAAAGTATTGGAGTTTCAGCTTCAGCATCAGTCCTTCCAATGTACACCCAGGACTGATCTCCTTTAGGATGGACTGGTTGGATCTCCTTGCAGTCCAAGGGACTTCAAGAGTCTTCTCCAACACCACAGTTCAAAAGCATCAATTCTTTGGCACTCAGCTTTCTTTATAGTCCAATTCTCACATCCATACATGACCACTGGAAAAACCATAGCCTTGACTAGATGGATCTTTTTTGGCAAAGTAATGTCTCTGCTTTTTAATATGGTGTCTAGTTTGGGCATAACTTTCCTTCCAAGGAGTAAGTGTCCTTTAATTTCATGGCTGCAGTCACCATCTGCAGTGATTTTGAAGACCCCAAAAATAAAGTCAGCCACTGTTTCCACTGTTTCTCCATCTATTTGCCATGAAGTGATGGGACCAGATGCCATGATCTTTGTTTTCTGAATGTTGAGCTTGAAGCCAACTTTTTCACTCTCTTCTCACTTTCATCAAGAGGCTGTTTAGTTCTTCTTAGCTTTCTGACATAAGGCTGGTGTCATCTGCATATCTGAGTTTATTGATATTTTCCCCAGCAATCTTGATTCCAGCTTGTGCTTCATCTAGCCCAGCATTTCTCATGATGTACTCTGCATATAAGTTAAATAAACAGGGTGACAGTATACAGCCTTGACATATTCCTTTTCCTATTAGGAACCAGTCTGTTGTTCCATGTCCAGTTCTAACTATTGCTTCCTGACCTGCATACAGATTTCTCAAGAGGCAGGTCAGGTATTCCCATCTCTTTCAGAATTTTCCACAGTTTTTTGTGATCCACGCAGTCAAAGGCTTTGGCATAGTCAATAAAGCAGAACTAGATGTTTTATGGAACTCTCTTGCTTTTTTGATGATCCAGCAGATGTTGGCAATCTGATGTCTGGTTCCTCTGCCTTTCCTAGAACCAGCTTGAACATGGAAGACATTTATTTAGAAATCCATGATCATAGGTACATAACTGTATGAAATATTAGGTAAATGCTATTTAGTACTTTTCTAAACATTGTTTATTGTTGAAAGTTTAAGTGAAAATGTGAAATAGAAGATGAATTCAGGAAACTATTTTTCAAAGTAGATCACACTGAGTATTAATAATTACTTTGGAGGAGACAGGTTTGGGCATTCTGAGTCAGTCAAGAGATGTGAGACAGGATCTCTGCTCTACCACATTCTAGCAATGGCTCTGGATTATGTCCAAAGGAAATAAAAATAGAATGCTGAAGAGATATATGCATTCCATGTTTATTAAAGTTTTATTCACAATAGCCAAGATAGAGAAACAACCTAAGTGCCCATTGATAGATAAATGGATAAAAAAGATGTGATAAATATACTCTGTCTCCACATATATACGTATGTATATTATATATGCAGGAGACTCAGGTTTGATCCCTGAATCGGGAAAATCCCTCAAGAAAAGAATGGCTATCCTCTGTAGTATTCTTGCTTGGAGAATTCCAAGGACAGAGCAGCCTGTCAGGCTACTGTCATGAAAAAAACAGAAAATCTTGCCACTTGCAACATGGATGGACCCTGAGAGCATTATCCTAAGTGAAATAAGTCAGATAGAGAAAGACAAATACTATAGGATATAACCTACACATGGAATCCAAAAAAGCTAAACTCATAAAATTAGAGATTATAACAGTGGTTATCAGGGGCTTGGGTCAGGGTATGTAATTGGGGAGATGTATAAAGGTAGAAACTTGCAACCAGTCGATAAATAAGTCCTGGAGATCCAGTGTACACTATAGTGACTATTGACAATAGTACTGTATTATAAACCTCACAGTTGCTAAGAGACTAGATCTCAATTGTTCCCACTACAAAAAGGAAGTGATGATAATGTGACTTGATACAGGTGTTAGCTGTAGTAATATATAAAAGTATCAAATATATATGCAATATATAAAAGTATCAAATCAACACATTATAAACCTTAAATGTACACAGTCCTTTATGTCAATAGTATCTCAATAAAAAATAATAAAATAAAAGGCTCATTCTGGCTGCTACATTGTAAATAGATTACTGAGGGCAAAGGTAAAAACAGAGATTAATAAGGCGACCATGGCGATAATTCAGGTGAGAGATGGTGGGGTCAGGACCAGGGGAGTAGCAGAGAAGAGAGTGAAAATGCTTGGGTTCAGGTTATATTTCAGAGTTGAGTCAATGGGATTTCTTTGTAGATCAAATGTAGGACAAAGGGGAAAAAAGGAAAAGTCAAAGACGCAGAAGCATCTGGCTCAAATACCTGCACTTGACAAAATGGCCTCTGGCAGCCAGTGGGAATACTTGCAATTATTGCCCTAACCTCCTGCTCTTTCAGACTCCACTGTCCCTTCCTCACTCCTCACTCAGGCTCTGGCTGATGCACTGAGCACCCAAGTTGGCTCCCTGCGGTCAAAGCTGCTAGTCAGGGTCAGCTCCACCAACCGCTGGTACCTGTGGTAACATGGGGCAGAGAGAGGAGGGAGAAAGCCATTCTCTACCTTTGCATCATCATACAAGTATTTTTTAAAGAGCTTGAGAGTAATTTAATTTGTGCTTCAAAATTCAGTTTTCCAAAACAGCCCGTTGGGTTTTACTTCTGTTCAACCCTTTCTCTACTGCTGCTGCTGCTGCTAAGTCACTTCAGTTGTGTCCGACTCTGTGTGACCCCATAGACGGCAGCCCACCAGGCTCCCCCGTCCCTGGGATCTCCAGGCAAGAACACTGGAGTGGGTTG
>NW_011495020.1:3542902-3603961 GCF_000754665.1 Bison bison bison
GATTCTCCAGGCAAGAACACTGGAGTGGGTTGCCATTTCCTTCTCCAATGCATGAAAGTGAAAAGCGAAAGTGAAGTTGCTCAGTCGTGTCCGACTCTTAGCAACCCCATGGACTGCAGCCCACCAGGCTCCTCTGTCCATGGGATTTTCCAGGCAACAGTACTGGAGTGGAGTGCCATTGCCTTCTCTGACTCCTTTTTCTAGGGTCAAATAATCTCTGGAGACTGAACGAAAAACAGATTCAAGTTAGAGCTCCAAGCTATGCTCAAAATCATAAACATTGGGCCTCATTTTGGGTCAAACCCAGGTGTTCCTTACACAGCTAAACAATATGTCATGCAAATAAATTTAATTGTACTAGACTTACTAATTATATATCTCACTATATCCAAGTAAGGCTATAAGGATGGCCAGTCACGTTTTTTCCTAGAAGCATATTCACTTCCTAAATAATGTAAATAGACTTTCACTGGGCATGTACCACCAGTTTTTCCAGACATAGGCAAATGTGTTTAAATCTCATCAACTGCTTAATACAAGACTCACAATGTAATTTTCAATTTATTGTCTTAACTCTTTCATCCTCATTTTACAAATGAAACTATGTCAGATCTGAGATTTAAACCCAGGCCTTTTTGACTCTAATACTCATGCATTTAATCACTAAACCAATTAGACAAACAAAGATCAAGAAAGATTGGGCATGATGTGGATAGAAATGGAAGGAAATGAAGTGTATTTGTTTTCTCATCTGATTAAAGCTTATAGTATTATCCTTGAGTTAGACAATTAAAGCTTCAAGTGTGAATATTTGAAAAACATTACAAAAATCATAAAATGTAAATTAAGATAACATTTTCCACATTACTCAAGAAAAATAAGAAATGTACTGATTAGGGGCATGTGTTCATAGGCAGACACACCTGGGATAGAATTGCAAAGTTTCTTCTCAGTAAGAGTGTGACCTCGGGCACATCATTCATCTTGTTGAGCCATAAAAAGACAAAGTGTATCAGCTGACTTAAAAAAACAGGACTTTATGTTGCTTATAAGAAATATACCTTTAAAACATAGAGTAAAATCTAAGCAAACACCAAGGAGGAACACTAACCCAACAGTCATCAGGGTTAGCAAGAAAAATAGAATGTGTTAATGTGTAAAATTAATGTGTAAAAATAGAATGTGTAAAGACTCTGTGTAAAAATAGAATGTGTAATGTGTAAAGACTCTGATGCTGGGAAAGATTGAAGGCAGAAGGAGAAAGGGACAACAGAGGATGAGATGATTGGATGGCATCACTGATTGAAAGAACAGGAGTTTAAGCCAGCTTCAGGAGATGATGAAAGACAGGGAAGCCTGGTGTGCTGCAGTTCATGGTGTCACAGAGCTGGACATGACTGAGCCACCAAGCAACAACCAAAGTGTAGCAAGACTTATCTGGATAACCCCAAAATGACAGGATCCAAAGATACAGCAAAAAGATAACGCGGACACTACATTCTAGAAAGAGCAAGGTAAACAGCAGCAGCCAGACTGTTGTTTCCAGGGCTTATTATGAGAGAGAGGAAGTGAAGTGGATTTCCTGCCCTCAATTGTCATCTCATCCAACCTTCTTCTCAGCCCTGTCTGTCTGTATAAACAAAAACCAGAGAAGAAGTAAGGGAAGGAGAATGAGGGAGAAAAAGAAAGAGATAGAGACAGACCGAGCAAGAAAGAGAGAACTATCCTCATTTCCTCAAACCAAGTAAGGGATCCTGAGAGAGTGACTCCTAGGAAGTAGGAATGTGTAGTTGAACAGGCATCTCATTCTCCAGGCGGATACCTGCCTGTGCAGTGGATTGGCTCAGCTATCAGAGCTCCACCTCTACCCCAAATCCTATTGGATTGAAGAAATTTGAAACGTGCAAAGTAGAGATGCAATAGAATAGCCTGCATGTCAACCTTGTATCAGGTGAGAGCATGTGCAAGTTTTCAGCAGGCCCAAGGGACACCACAGGAGGTAGCACAGACTGGGCTCTCTTGAAGGTAACCCTGAAGAAGGACACCTCTGGACCAAGGAGCTCAGAAACAAGGTACAATGGGATGTACTGACAGAATAGGAAGGAGGGAAATTGGGACTAGTTTGAACTAGAACTACTCTTCCACATCCATAACCTGTGCAATGGGTGGGATTTTAATATTACTGATCAGAAAGGGTCTTTCTGGAACTGCTACAGGATTTGTCTGAGATAAAAATACCATTATGTGTCACCAGGAAAAGGGAAATTCAACACAGGATGGCTGAAGTCAATGGTTAGAGAAAATGAATCTATTTTATTTGTGCTTCACAGAGTTTACAGATCAAAATTTATTCTTTTAAATGTAAACTGGTTTCAAAAGTAATATAGAGAATAAGCCTAAACTGATTAAAGATCTCTTACATAATGAAGATGGGCAGAGCATGAACCTCTAGGTAATGAATGAAATACTATCAAAGTGCCATAAGTAAAAATTAATTCTGGGGCCAGATTGCCTGGGTTGGTATTTTGATGGGTAGCACTGAACAAGTTGGGGAGGCCAGGTGGTTGCACCCTCCTTTTTAGTATCATGGTCAGTATCTCTGCCTGTCATGTGGGAGACCTGGGTTGGATTCCCCGATGGGGAAGCAATGCATCCTTTTGGGCTTCCCTGGTGGCTCAGTTGGTAAAGAATCCGCCTGCAATGTGGGAAACTTGGGTTCTGTCCCTGGGTTGGGAAGATCCCCTGGAGAAGGGAATGGCTACCCACTCTAGTATTCTGGCCTGGAGAATTCCATGGCCTGTATAGTCCATGGGGTTGCAAAGAGTAGGACACATGACTGAGCGAATTTCACTTTCACTGAGAAAATTATTTCAATTCTATGTGCCTCATTTCCTCATCTAAAAAGTGGACTTAATAATATGACCTTCCTCTTGGGTTTCATGAGGATCAAGTTATATAATATAACAAGCACTTCAAACAGTGCCAAACATATAAGCTAGCCATCAGCAGCAGCATTATTATTAATGCCAAGAGAAATAGAAAAACATCTGTAGATGCAACTGAAAAATGATGTAGATGACAAGTAAATAATAAGCATTTGCATGATTCAAATAATATAATTACCACCAAAGGAAAAACTAGTAGTAAAGAATAGAAAAGTAAAAACATGAGTGACAAAATTCTTGAGCCTTCCTACATAAAAAGCACAGTAGGTGACAAAAAGAGTAAAGCATCAAAAGAAAATAAGAAAGAAAATAGTTAATAAAATGAGAAAATATACATATAGAATTGTCAATATCAATGTAGTCAAGAATAAACAAAAATTTAATAAAGAGGGATTTTTAAAAAATAGAATAAATTATAAAAAATGAAAATCATAATCACTGTTAGCTCAATCAAAGGGTAAAAGACACCCTTATATAGTGCTGTACAAATTGATGCAAACTTCTGGAAAACAATTGGTAATATAAGCCAAAGAGACTTCAAAATGTTCTTGCCCTTGGAATTGAAAATTATATTCATAGAAATTATACAAAGGAGGTACAGAAACTGTATTGACAAAGAAAAAATATTAATGCAGCATTATTAAGAAGCAAAAAAATATGTTTTAATGTCCATGAATAAGGAATATTTATGTATTGAAGTATATGAATCTATTAGAATATCAGGCAGTCATTTACAATAAGGTTTTCTCTTAAATGTGATTGGAAATTTCTCTGTTCAATTTAGTGAAAAGAGAAGAATATAAAATTAACTAAAAGTAATATCTCAATTATGCAAATACAAGGTGAATGCACAAAAATGTTAACAGTGATTATTTTAAGTATGTGAATAATTTTTTCCTTAATTCCAATCTTGGCAATTTTAGTTTTCTATAATGGATATAAGTTACTTACAATCAGAAATCTTAATTTGTAATTAAGCTTTCAAATACCATCAGAGTTTGGAAAATAGAAGCAGCCTACAACCAATCCATCTCAATGCTATGTATACGTGCCCATACATGCACAGATATGTACTATCATTCAACAGGCATTATGTTTGTATTTTGCGAAACATATTCCTTTAGTTAGGTTGGTTTCACTGTGTTCTTGCTCTAAAATTTATTCTTTTAACTATTTTATTGCACTTCTTTGTAAGATAAATGTTAACCAGGAAGATTCATTGCTCTCCTAGGTGAGTCTGTTCCAGCGTAGAGAAAATGTATTCTTGAAGGTCAGCGCCGACTTTCCATATTCGTTCCTCTTATTTGCTTGTGACATGTGGATTGAAAGTTTTCATTAGTCTGAGACTTGGATCTTTTGCCTCCTAAACCTTTTTCTTTTTCGTGACTGTTTTGTCACAGTTTATTAAAAGCACATTTTGTTCTGTGGAATTAGATTCCCATCTCCTTAGCTTGATGGAGTTTTTGTCTATTCACCTGAGAATTATAGATTACAGGATAATTCAGTAATACTTTAAATCAAGGAATTTAATAAAACTGCTATGTTGAATATAATTTAAAGGTACTCTAAAAGAGATTAGTTTAAAATACATGGACTGCCTTCCAGTTTCTATAACCTTTTACAGACACTGATCATTTATGTGTGGTAAAAATCCAGATTTAGAGTTTAAATTATATGCATATGTATGTGTGTATCTTTTTTGCCTTTTATAAGCACACATAGATATCTGCAAAGAGAATTCAAATTGATTGCCATAGAGAAGAAAGAACAGACAGCACAGATAAATAACAAAAGCCCTTAATCTATCCTCAATTTTATTTTTGTTCCCTGTTCTTCTCACCCACCCTCTCCTCTCATTCTAGCCTCCTCTTTCCTCTCCCCTCTACTACTCTCTCTTCTCTCTCTCTCTGTCTTACTATCTGTGTGTGTCTGTGTGTTAAAGAATTTGGGGGCTACAATTTCTATCTTTATGTCAAATCTAAAGTAAAATGGTCTAAAATTGTCGATTATACTTATGTGGTCATTGTGAGACATACAAAAAAGAAAAGTAATCCATTCAACATTCTATTCACTTTTTTTAAAAATAAATGAAAAAAACAGGAAAAACTGTGACTTTAAATATTTGCCATATACTGGTGATCCAAAGAAATGCTGCATCCAAAGGAAACAAACTGAAATAGTGTACCAGCTATTTTAAAGCTTCACCCAAAAAGTACTTAGAGTAAATTTTAAGTCACCTTAACAAGCTACTTCATTTCTTTGATCCTCAATTTCTTCCTTTATTTTATAATAATAAATTTTTCCCTAAAAATATAATAGCTTCTTCCCTGGTGGCTCAGATGGTAAAGCGTCTGGCAAAAGATCCAAGTCTCAGACTAATGAAAACATTCAATCCACACGTCACAAGCAAATAAGAGGAACGAATATGGAAAGTCGGCACTGACCTTCAAGAATACATTTGATCCCTGGGTTGGGAAGATCCCCTGGAGAAGGAAATTGCAACCCATCCCAGTACTCTTACCTGGAAAATCCCATGGACTCAGGATCCTGGTAGGCCACAGTCCATGGAGTCACAAAGACTCGGACACGACTACACAAACTAGAAAAAAACACAAAGAAGGAGGGAGATTACATGGGCAGAGATCCTCTCTGGCGAAGGAGTGGTTCAAGCTACATGTTGCACACCCCAGTCCTGGGTATCACACTGGGAAGACAAATCTCTTTGGCTGGTTAGAGGGCCAGTGGATCTAACAGAGGGGCTGAGAGAAGCCTGGACTCCACTCAGGAGGAGCACGCACACTCTTGCTTACTTCTGAGATAAGGCAGATTGAAACTCCACCAGTTTCCTGTCATCTCACCAGCCTGACCTGAGACACCGCTCTAGCCCTTCTTCCTTCATGACACAACTCCACATTAGAGAGAGGGGTGCCTTGAGCCAACGGGAGAACTCAGCTGTAAGATACAAAAACAGCTCAGACCCAGTGAGGCATCTGAGCAGGGTGGGGGCAGACATCACAAACCCTTACACAAGTGGCACATCAGAAGTAATCTGGGTCTCTGACTGCAGCAGCCCACACCCCGACCCCCACCAAACACCTGCAACAGTGCCTCTTACCCCAGCGAGGGTGCCAGCGCTGGGAGCAGAGGAGAGTACAGCCTTTAAGGGAATGGAGCCACCAAGACACGGCCCTCAGAACTTCTGCTCCAACAATAGGGACCCAACACAGCCCCTGATAGAGATGGCCACTGAAGAGGAGTCCGAGCTCTGGCCCTAAATCATCAACTTCGAGTTTCACCTCCTACCAAGGTGATGATACCTGACAGAACACCCTGGAGAAAGATGTGGCTTCTGTTCATGTCAGATCCAGCTTATCCACCAAGGCCGCCAGGAACATATAGACTATATAAGGATACTGCCACTCACACCCCATCAACACTGCAATAGGTAACTGCTTCACTTAATTTAGGGCTTCCCTGGTGGCTCAGAGGTTAAAGCGTCTGCCCTCAATGTGGGAGACCTGGGTTCAATCCTTGGGTTGGGAAGATGCCCTGGAGAAGGAAATGGCAACCCACTCCAGTTTTCTTGCCTGGAGAATCCCATGGACGGAGGAGCCTCGTGGGCTACAGTCCACGGGGTCGTAAAGAGTCAGACACGACTGAGTGACTTGACTTGACTTTCTTTCTTTCACTTAATTTTAAATAAAAAGTTAAGCAAAATGAGAAGAGGAATTCGTTTCAATCAAAGAACAAGAGAAAACCCCTAAAAAAAAAAAAGACTAATGAAATAAATAGTTTACCAGATTAAAAAGTTCAAAGCTTTAGCAGTAAGAATGCTAAATGAATTAGGGCAAACAATAGAGGAACACAGAATTTTAACAAGGAGATAGAAAAAGAATATTTTATACAAATGGAAACAAGAAAGCAGGGGTAGCAACACTCATATCAGAGAAAACAGGCTTTGAAACAAAATCTGAAAAAAGAAAGTCTATAACAAATGACAAAGAAGGACATTATATAATGATAAAAGGATAAAAATTTAAAAAGGATATAAAATTTATTAAAATATATGCACCTAATAAAGAAGCATCTAAATATGTTATTGTATATCTAGTTAGCTTTTCATCTTCAGTTTTTATATTATCTGATATTTTATCCTTCAAGGGCTAGTTAAGTGCTTTTTCATAGAATTTCCTTCAGTTATTCCAGTCAGATGTAATTTTTAATTTTTTCTAATAATCTGAACGATTTTGGTTCTTATAGCTTTATACTTTGCACTCTCTCCTATTTTAGTGCAAGCATTTAAAAGCAAATAAAATACACTTTACAATCTTGTAAAATGCCCCATGGTATTATCTATATGCCTTTAGTATAGTAGTATCCAATAGATGTCCAATAACTATTGATTAAATGCTCAAATTGGCATTTATTAGATTTGTAATATACCCACTGAAACCAACGACAATATCACTGAATGTCTAAATGCTCTCTTAAATATTCTTTTCAATAGCACACTCTATAACTGCTATTCTGGTACTTTCTACTATATTAACAAATTTCCTTAATTTACTGAAAACATTAGTAGGATTTTTTATAAGAAGATAGGGCCTTTACTAAATATGTATTTACACATATTTGGGGGAAAATATCTACTTGAATACTGAGCATGTTTCATCAAAATTGTTAAATGTTAATTTTCCAGCTATAATTTTTAATAATGAGCAGATATTCTAACAGTCAGTTCCAGTGTAGTTATGTTAAGTACTAACCTAAATTAAATGTCTATGTTAGATGCTCAACTTAAACAGGTTACTGATAAGTCTTTAATTACTGTAGCTCTCATGCCTGGCCTTTAAGAAATTTCTAGGGAAACATATACTTAGATGTTTGCTTCAAATTTTGTGTTAATTTTATTTAAAATTTTAATTAAACTTTAATATTGGGATAATTGATGAATATAATTTAATGGGGTCTATAGAGAGTTGCTCTTGTGACTTGAAGATAACTCTGAATGTGAACATTCAAAATCCTTATAAAGGGTAAAAGTTGCTAAAGAAACAGACATTCTGATACAACAAAGTGTTGAACCTGGAGTTTGGTGTTTATGTTTTGCTAAAAAATCAAATTACCTCCAATATAGCTATGAATCTGGAATTTAGGAATGTAACTTATTTTACATAAAGAACTCCTGATTATCACTTCTGGCTGGAGAAGAAATATGTAGACATGTCTAATTTTTATAACACTTCCCTAGAATGCATAATTTATCATGAGTTAGAATGCCATGAGAAGGCAATAGCAACCCACTCCAGTACTCTTGCCTGGAAAATCCCATGGACGAAGGAGCCTGGTGGGCTGCAGTCCATGGGGTCGCTAAGAGTCAGACACGACTGAGCGACTTCACTCTCACTTTTCACTTTCATGCATTGGAGAAGGAAATGGCAACCCACTCCAGTGTTCTTGCCTGGATAATCCAGGGATGGGGGAGCCTCGCGGGCTGACGTCTATGGGGTCACACAGAGACAGACACGACTGAAGTGACTTAGCAGCAGCAGAATGTTTATATTTTAGCACACTTATCTTTTAAAATTTTTTCTTAAATTTATCACAATATTTTTGTGTGTTCATAAAATATTTTGTTAATATTGAATAAAACGTACTTTCAAACCTCAAAAAAAAGGGTTCATCTACATTCCTAATTGGTTTGACCACCACAAAAATATATCTTTCAAATCGTTTTGAATGGAGAAAGTTAATCTTGGTGGACCAAAATTGCAGACCCAATGTTCCAATTTATCACTTACATTTATAGGGCTCCTTTATTTACAAAATAGAGTATCCCATTTCATTCTCAACACAACCCACCCAGTAAAGAGTGCAGGGCAGTTCTTATCTTCATTTTAACAGGAGGACACTGAAGGTTGTAAACATAAAAATGAACTGCCCAAAATAATACCAAAAAAAAAAATTCCAGCTAAAGCTAAAAATCAATTCTTAGGACAGCACTTTTTCTATTGCCTCCTTCTGCCTACAAATAGAAGACTCAAGGAACAATCATTGCAGGTAGGGTTTCAATCAATTAAAGAGCTACTCACAAAGTATTTCAATAGTTCCTCATATATTTATTGACTGCTTGCAATGATCATGATACTGTTCATGATGACCTGAGAAATATAGAAATCACATCTTCATGAACTTAGTCATCTATTATTTATTAAGTAAATATTTATTGAACATATACTGTCAGGAACTGAGAAAAATACAGAAATGAATAAAATACATCATCTACCTTCATGGGGATTACATTAGGGTTGTGATGTCAAATATAAAAAATAACCATAATGCATGTAATGAGTGTTCTAATAGTCATACTTTCAAAATCTTGCAAAATCATAGTTGGAATAAATACCTCTGCTTTAGAGTTCAGGAAATGCTTCAAAGTAAAAATAGTTTTAGCTGCAATTTTAGATAAAAAATTCACTTAAATCCTTAGTTATAAAAATTAAAGGTTATAAGGAAAAAATTTAATAAGCCCTAATAATATATCTTTATTACCAATGAGAACTGTTTCCAATAATAAAATGCTATTAGAGAAGGTAAAGAATATGTGAGGTGTACAGAAAGTGACAAAAAAGGCAGAAAATGAGAGGTCAAGAAAATACAATGCAGGCCAACCAAGTTGACTGCTTGCCTTAATAACTTTCTTGATTGTTCTCTGAATATCCCCCAGCCTATGTGAAACCTACTATAAGCCCACAATATTAATACTGTGTGATGAGACATTCTCTGGCTATCAGTCTATTCGCCACGATACTTAAGCCCATAGACTACTGGTATGAAGTTTGCTGACGTAATCTGTTGAGAGTAGTTTGACTATCACTAACATTGAAATGTTAAGTGGGTAAATAACTGCCAATCTTATGTTTCAAAATAAATGATGAGCTTTATGAATGCTTGGGGCTTCCCAGTCTGTGCTAGTGGTAAAGAACCTGCCTGCCAAAGCAGGAGGCCTTAAGGGATATAGGTTTGATCCCTGGGTTGGGAAGATCCACCAGAAGAGGATATGACAACCCACTCCAGTATTCTTGCTGGAGAATCCCATGGACAGAGGAGCCTGACAGACTACAGTCCAAGGGGTTGCAAAGAATTGGAAACAACTAAAGTGACTTGGCATAAACATGAATACTTGGCCATTCTTGATCTGCTTTGGTATGCTCATGAGTTTGTTTATGCTGATCTAGCCCTATAAAACTTAGTGCCAGGGACATATTAAGGGAACAGATTATATATCTGTTTTATCACATTTTGGGGACCATGAAAGAAGAGCTGAATATACCATATTTGGAAAGGAAAAGGCCAAATAGTCTGAGAACTCATGGCTATTGAACAATGGTCTGTACCTATAGGAACTCCTCCTTTGCTGCTACTGCTAAGTCGCTTCAGTAGTGTCTGACTCTGTGCAACCCCATAGACGGCAGCCCACCAGGCTCCCCCGTCCCTGGGATTCTCCAGGCAAGAACACTAGAGTGGGTTGCCATTTCCTTCTCCAATGCATGAAAGTGAAAAGTAAAAGTGAAGTCACTCAACGACCCCATGGACTGCAGCCTTCCAGGCTCCTCTGTCCATGGGATTTTCCAGGCAAGAGTACTGGAGTGGGGTGAACTTGGAAAAGTGAGAATCCCTCAGTTTGCTTCTCTGACCCACTGATTTCTTCCCCACTGAGTCCCGAGAACTGTATGCAAGCAGACTGCAGTGTAGAACTGTATGCAAGCAAACTGTAATGTTTGCTTTAATATCATACAAATATTTTAATAATAATCATCCTAACTGATGAGATGATATTTTGATTTGAATTTCCCTGATGTTGAGTGAAGTTGAGTTCATCTACGTGTTGGCCATTTGAATGTCTGCTTTGGAGATAAATGTATATTCAAAATTTTAGCCAATTTTTTAATCAGGTTACTAGTTTGGGTTTTTTTTATTTTGTTTTATTATAAAATTGTAGAAATGTCTTATATATTTTAGAGATTAAAACAAAAGACAATAAGTGTTGGCAAGGATGTAGAGAAATAGGAACACTCACACACTGTTGGTGGGAATGCAAAAAGGTGCAGCTGCTGTGGAAAACAGCATGCAGGTTCCTTACAAAATTAAAAATGGGACGACCGTATGACTCAGCAATTCCACTTCTATTTATCCACAAGAATTTAAATCAGGATCTCAAAGAGATATCGGCAATCCTATGTTCATTGCAGCCCTAATCACAGTAGCCTAAATGTGGAAACTACCTTAATTTCCGTCAACAGAAGAATGGATAAAGAAAAATGTGGTAGGTACATACAGTAGAACAAATTTTGCAATATGTAACAAGATGAATGAACCTTGAGGATTTTATGCTAAGTGAAATAAGCCAGTCAGAGAAGAAGAAACATCACACAATTTAACTAATATAAAATGATGAAAGTGTTAGTCGATCAGGATGTCCGACTCTGTGACCCCATGGACTGTAGCCTGCCAGGCTCCTCTGTACATGGAATTCTCCAGGCAAGAATACTGGAGTGAGTACTGTTCCCTTCTCTGGGGGATCTTCCCAACCGAGGGATCAAACCCAGGTCTCCCTCATTGCAGGCAGATTATTTACCATCTTGAGCAACCACAGAAACCCAAGAAACTTTCTACAATAGTCAAATTCATAGAATCAAAGAGTAGAATAGTGGTTGTCAGGATCTAGGGAACAATGGGAGAAAATGGGAGGTTATTACTTAATGTCCATAAAGTTCAGTAAGAAAGATGTACAGGCTCTAGAGATCTGCAGTACAACGTAACATTATAGTCAATGATAATATACTGTACACTCAAAAAATTGTTGAAACAGTATATCTCATTTTAAGTGTTCTTTTCACAGTAAAATAAAAATATCAAATATATTTTACTCTATATAGGCAGGTGTCTGTAAATAGATTCATTCAGTAACAGGTAAAAGAACATGCCCTTCTAAAGTCACTTCTAAAATAGAAAACTTACATCTTATTCAGATTAATACACTGAAAAAGAATTCTTTTTTTAAAAACAACATCACTGCATTACTATCCAGTCTGAACTCTTTTAACATTTATATCAGAATAATATGAAATTCCTAACAATAATACTGTCTGCTAAGTTGCATCAGTCTTGTCCAACTTTTTGCAACCTTATGGACAGTAGCCCACCAGGCTCCCCTGTCCATGAGATTCTCCAGGCAGGAATACTGGGGTGGATTGCTATGCCCTCCTTCAGGGGATCTTCCTGACTCAGGGTTTGAACCCTTATCTCTTATGTCTCCTGCATTAGCAGGCAGGTTCTTGACCATTAGCGCCACCTGGGAAGCCCCAATAATACTGAAGCTCTTATTTTTTTCCATATATGTATTAAAAGATCATTTATTTATTGCCTTGCATGGCAATCACTTGAGCTAGGCATTAGTTGGTAACTGAGACTCTGGAAAGGATGAAACCGTCCAGAGAGAATATAAAGAAAGCAGTGGTTAATAAGCAGGTAGGGAGGATGCTTTTGAACTGTGGTGTTGGAGAAGAATCTTGAGATTCTGTTGGACTGCAAGGAGATCCAACAAGTCCATCCTAAAGGAGATCAGTCCTGAGTGTTCACTGGAAGGACTGATGTTGAAGCTGAAACTCCAATACTTTGGCCACCTGATGCGAAGAACTGACTCATTTGAAAAGACCCTCATGCTGGGAAAGATTGAGGGAAGGAGGAGAAGGGGATGATGGAAGATAAGATGGTTGGATGGCATCACCGACTCAATGGACATGAGTTTGACTAAACCCCGGGAGCTGGTGATGGATAGGGAGGCCTGGTGTGCTGCGGTCCATGGGGTCTCAAAGAGTCAGACACAACTGAGCAACTGAACTGAACTGAACTGAGGGAGGAGGTTATACTCTATTTTGAGAAGCCAAAAGAAGTCTGGATTCTCTCTCCATAAAAATGCACTGTAAATATTTCCTAATTAATTTTAAGGAATTCTAAATCATAAAAAGAGAAGAAATGGGAATACTACTCAGGAAAAGGAATACACATACCCCAACATAATGCATTATGACACACAGAATATGTATATGATGAAATATATTTTAAGAAATCAACTTTATAAGTTTACAGCCTTAAAGTATAATTGCATAAATTTGGGCCTCAAAATATCAAGCAAAAATTAAAACAAGCATAGTAAGTAGATTCTTTTAAATTCTGGTTTCAAGCACAATGTAAATTGGGCAGAAGCACAGAGCTTGAATTGTTTTTTAGTGGTTAGAGTAACTCAAGCAGTGAAATAAGCCTTCGGCCAGCTTAGGAAAGGAAGAGCACATACCTCTTTTTATTATTAAATTCCTTTCCCCAGATGGCTTGCCCAAGGTAACAAAGAATTTATAGCAAAGTTGAGAAATAAGCATAATGTGCTACCTTTCTTATGAAATTAATGCTCCTGACCATTGGTGAAGCGTGCACTTTTAAATTATTTCCCATGAGTGGCAAAAGACTTGTGTTGATCCATCCACAATCCCTGTGTATGGCATCACTGTCTAGAAAAACTACCAATCCACATCTCTCCCCTTCAATTTGGAAATTCTCTGAGGCAACTTTGCAAAACTCATTCAAGGGAAAAAAATAAATAAAATAAGCTCATGTTACCTGAATCCACTGTATACCGATAGCAACCTAACCTGCAGAAGAAAGAAAATTAAATTCTCATGGAAACCTTCGTCCCTTATGAAATTGAAACAACACAATGATTTGCCCTTCAGTTTCATCCAACTTGACTGTAATTAATACTTCGAAGTTGTAGTTCAAAATCTTGAAAGAAATGAATAGGAACTCAAAACTTTCACCTTTTGTTTGCTTAGGGCATTAGCTGTGATTGAGTTTTTGTGCTACAGAGAATCTTCAGATCTTTAAAAAAAAAAATAACTCTATGGGTTTCTATTCCATAATAAGTAAATAAATATCTACAGAGAAAAGGGAAAGAAGAAGCCATTATCCTTCAGAGAAGATTTATTTTTTTTTCAAATTCCACCGCAAATCGACAAAATCACTTCCGTGCTGTTCTTAATTTCTAATACTTCATCAGCTTTCGATCTATTACCTCCAAAAGCAAACAGCCCGACTAAAGGCTCTGTCGTTAGGACTTGAGTTCTTATTGGGCTCATCCATGTGACTAATCAGAGGAATTGCAGGACTTCAACTCCAGTCAGCATCTTACGCCTGATTTTATCTAACTAGAGTTCCCTTGGCCTTGGTGCCCCTGAAAAGAACATTTTTTTTGTCCTTCACTTGAGTGGGCCAAATGTTTTAGATGTCTTCTTCCTGACACTTGGAGGCCTGAGCTAACAGCGTTTGATAAAAGATGTCATTGATTTTCATTCTACTAAGTAATTTATTTGGGCTACCTTTTTTCTTCCTACTGACTTCTACCAATTGGGGAGTGAATATTAGTGGCCCCTCTTGCTCTCCATTTTGTGAAGCATGGCACACATAAATAATTCAACTGCATTTCACAGAGGAGGTCAGTATGCAATGGGAACCTTTGTAGAAACAGCTGCTGGACTTTCCAGAAAAAGCTCAAATATAATAAGAATGTCTAGGTATTAAGACAAATGGACTGTGAGAAGACAGAGAAAGAGAAACACAGCCTGTCAGGAGGAAAACATTTGGTTTATTTCTAGAAAAAGTTCATTGACTTAGGCAGCAACTCTGAATATCTTTTGGAATGCTTTAATTCTTAGAAATAAAAATGAAATAAAATGTTAAAATTTATTTCAATAATCAGGTAATATTCAGAATGTTTACCTACCTGTCCATAAGAGGCACTGATCAATCAGAACAGATATATAATAGCAGCTATATATAATAATATAGCATTCAAGATTCAATATTTATTGACCATCCAGTATTTACCCAATTATTCTAACTACTCTCACATGCCTGAATACAACTGACTCTCAATGCACACTCCCTGAAAAGTATTACTTTACTTTTGGTTTTAATAGTAATATTAGTCAAAGGGGTAAGATAACATAACCAGCTAAGTGGTAGAGAGATTTTCAAGACAAGGTTGTTAATGTTTAACTCTCACTTTTTTCTCATTCCCCCACCCTTCTCTCCCTACCTCTCTCTCCTTCCCTCTCTCTCTCTGTCTGTCTGTCTGTCTCTCATACAGACAGATAGCACGCAGGCACACATACACGTGTACACGCAGAGAAGCTTCAAAGTCCTTTTCATCTTAGCACCTGCTGCTTCCTATGCTGATGCTATTAAATAGTGTCATTTTCTAAAGTTTCTGATGAACTGCTCTGTCTACCAAACTTTTGATACGGGTATTAACACATTGTGTATGACAACTGCTGCTGCTAAGTCACGTCAGTCGTGTCCGACTCTGTGCAACCCCATAGATGGCAGCCCACCAGGCTCCCCCGTCCCTGGGATTCTCCAGGCAAGAACACTGGAGTGGGTTGCCATTTCCTTCTCCAATGCATGAAAGTGAAAAGTGAAAGTGAAGTCCTTCAGTCGTGTCTGACTCTTAGCGACCCCATGGACTGCAGCCTACCAGGCTCCTCCGTCCATGGGATTTTCCAGGCAAGAGTACTGGAGTGGGGTGCCATCGCCTTCCCTGGTGTATAACAACAGTGCCACACAAACTCAAACAGAAGTTCCATTGTCCTGACTACTTGAGTTCCAGATAATTGCTCAGTAATTGTGATCATTATACTGCACTGCTTATACCTAACTATTTCTGCCACAGCCTAGCTTATTCAATCTTAGCTCCATTTTTTTTTTAGGTGCTGACCCTAATGTGTACCTACCAATGTCATCTTAAAGAAAACGCTTATGCTCTCCCTGTAGATTAAAGAATTTGGAATCTCCAAGCAACGCCTCTTCATTTCTTTTGAGAAGCAGAAAGTCTCTGCAATAAGCATCCTAAAAGCATTTTAATATTACTCAGGTTCAGTCCCTGGGTTGGGAAGATCCCCTGGCGGAGGGCGTGGCAACCCACTCCAGTATTCTTGCCAAGAAAATCCCATGGACAGAGAAGCCTGCTGGGCTATAGTCCATGGGGTCACAAAGAGTCAGAAATGACTGAAGTAACTGAGCATAGCACACAGCACAACACACATACAAAAAAAAAAAAAAATCACAGAAGCATCTCCAATTCTAATCCAACTACCATTTTGCACAAACTTTGTTGAATGGGCAGATTCCCTATGTCAATTTAATGAAAACATATCACTTAAAAAAATCACTTGTTCTACCTGGAGAACAAATTTTGAGACCATGTTGGATAATTCTGGGTATTAAAATTGGGTGAAAATTTTGCAGTTTACAACATAGAAATTTCCTGCCAAATCAGGTATACCCCACCTATAAAGAAAATTCAGTGCAATGGTCAACATAATATGTTCATTCTTCTGCTTTGACATTTTAGAAAGTTTAAAAAAAAAGTAGAGCATTTAGATCTATTGATGAAATGTACAAAAAATATCACCTCTTTTCTTAATAAAAAAGACTTAACATTTGGTCATCCCTCATGTTCATTCTGGCATCAAGTCCTAGTGTCAAACATACTATTATTAACTCCAGATTTTTCTCTCTATACTGATAGACTTACTGATATTCACTACTACACGAATAAGTATAGGAAATTTTCCTTCAAGATCATGTCAGTACATCTGAGAGATCCATTATTTGAACAACAGTGTTATACCATCAGTCAGAATCCTTGGAGCAAATTTAGAGACCACTTAACTTGGTTTTCTGACAAGGCCAGAGGCCAGAGCTCTTCAAAAGGGCTTTATATAAAGATGTCATGGACTAGACAATCATCATTCTTTTTAACCACTTATCATCTCAGCATTCTTCCTATGTGAGGCAATTCTACACTTTATAAGTCTTCATAGCAGGAGAAATAGATTTCCTTCCCAGAAGTGAGAAAATATAAGCATTCACTTTCCAGGTTCCCTTGAAGTCAGGGCATAAAGATGAATCTGAACTCTACTGATCACATGCATGAATATCAAACTTCAACTGAGAAGCTAGTCTCTCTACTTGGTGGCATTAGAAGTTGCTATAAGGTTGAAAAGTTGGCAAAATGCGAACTGTTGCAGCTGGCACTCAATGAAGGCAGCAACAGTTTCATCATCAGGTCAGGGCGGAAGTGTGGCTCAGCGTAATTTGTACTTTTAAGCACTTAGTCTGGATCTCCAGTCTCCTAACTATACCAAGAGCTCTCTAATATTCCTCTAATAAATTTTTATGCTTCTAAAATTAGCTGGAGTTTATTTTTTATTGCTTAGTGCTGAAAAACTATTGATACTAAGCCCTGTCTCCATTTTACAACAGGATCGATAGGAGGCTCTTTGCTAAGGTACAGTAATGGAAAACAATTATTTATGAATCAGAAGAGGACTATCACACTGATCATTTATTGAATGTCTATACCATTTAAATAATGTTAATTCTTGTAATTATCATTATTAGTATAGTGCTGTATGTGCTAAGTTGCTTCAGTCTCCTTCAACTCTTTTTGACCTAAGGACTGTAGCCCATCAGGCTCCCCTGTCCATGGGATTCTCCAGGCAAGCATACTGAAGTGGGTTGCCATGCCTTCCTCCAGGGGATGTTCCCAACCGAGGGACTGAACTCTGGTCTCTTATGCCTCCTGCATTGGCAGGTGGGTTCTTTACCACTAGCACCACCTGGGAACCTCATTAGTACAGTAGTCAGAACCTTGAAGCTCTTTTGTCCAGGTCTAGCCCTGGGGCATTTCTCTTCCTTTTATCATGAGTTAGACTCAGCCAATCTGCTTCTCCCTTCTAATATTACTCTATTTGATGATAAATTGACTGACATGAAAATGATTGATTCAATACGCCCCAACCCATCAATATGTTGCTTACCAGGGAATATGACTCCTAAGGATCACAGGTGTTAAAGAAGATCCAAGGAAATTGGTTAAGCTAATGTTCAGCCCTAAATCTCACACACTGGCACCTGAGGATCACCTACAATTCCCTTTCTGTATTCTAAAAGAGAATGTTTTTGAGTTCATGTTATTGGACTCAGGCAAACTAACATGTAGCTAATTTTTTTCTCTTTATTATGTATATTAATGGCATGTGTATTATTTAATAGCTATAGACAAACATTCTCCTTCTAACCAGTGTCCAGGCCTGAGTCAGAATCATTCTTTGATTTTGATATTAGGGGCATTATACACAGAAATCTGCTATTATATTAAAAGGTCTACCCATATAAATTAGCAATCTTAACCTGAGCAAAATCAGACAAAAAGCTGATTTTTTACTAATAATTTTATAATTAACAACTTTTAGTTCCAACAGATATTAGGAACTATATAGTGATTATTTCCAGATAAATATCTACCTCTGCTTCATTGACTGTGTGGATCACAACAAACTGTGGAAAATTCTTAAAGAGATGGGAGTACCAGACCACCTTACCTGTCTCCTGAGAAATCTGTATGTAAGTCAAGAAGCAGACATGAAAAAACAGACTGGTTCCAAATTGATAAAGGAGTATGTCAAGGCTGTACAATGTTAGCCTACTTATTTAATTTATATGCACAGTACATCATGCGAAATGCCAGACTGGATGAAGCACAAACTGGAATCAAGATTGCCAGGAGAAATATCAACAACCTCAGATATGCAGATGATAACACCCTTATGGCAGAAAGCAAAGAACCAAAAACCTTCTTGATGAAAGTGAAAGAAGAGAGTGAAAAGGCTGGCTTAAAACTCAATATTCAAAAAACTAAGATCATGGCATCCAGTCCCATCACTTCATGACAAATAGATGGGGCAACAGTGGAAATAACGACAGACTTTCTTTTTTTGGGCTCCAAAATCACTGCAGATGGTGACTGCAGCCATGAAATTAAAAGATGCTTGCTCCTTGGAAGAAAAGCTATGACCAACATAGACAGCATATTAAATAGAGAAATTACTTTGCCAACAAAGGTCCATCTAGTCAAAGCTACATTTTTTCCAGTAGTCATGTATGGATGTAAGATTTGGACCATAAAGAAAGCTGAGTGCTAAAGAACTGATGCTTCTGAACTGTGGTGTTGGAGAAGATTCTTGTGAGTCCCTCGCACTGCAAGGAAATCAAACCATTCAATCCTAAAGGAAATCAGTCCTGAATATTCACTGGAAGGACTCATGCTGAAGCTGATACTCCAATACTTTGGCCACCTAATGCAAAGAACTGACTCATTGGAAAAGACCTTGATGCTGGGAAAGATTGAAGGCAGGAGGAGAAGGGAACAGCAGAAGATGAGATGGTTGGGTGGCATCACCAACTTGATGGACATGAGTTTGAGCAAGCTCTGGGAGTTGGTGATGGACAGGGAAGTCTGGTGTGTTGCAGTCCATGGGATCCCAGAGTCAGAAACAACTGAGCAACTGAGCTGAGTGATTGTTCCAATACTGAGTTACTATCTATGTGAAGGAAAATAAATAAATAGTCACATTTTGAATTTAGGAACAGTTGTATTTCTATTAATTCTTTTTTAATCTTCAGAAAAATGATGTGTTTTTAAATTAGCTTTCATTGTTTTTAATCATCACAACACTTTATTGTCAACACTAAGTCAGGTCCTACCATTTTAGTTCAATTCTCAAATAATATTTCTGCCTGTAAATATTAACATATTAAATAAAGTTGCTTTAAATCATTTTGCCTTTTGAGTTTTGTACATAACTCTTAAATTTAAAGCTTTTCTATAATCACCCTAGAGAAAGACTTTCTACAACTACCAAAATTAGTTTTTAAACTGTAATTTTAATATATCATTTAAAAGAAATTGGTGAAATGCAAGGGTAGTGTTTAAGATCAAAGACTGTGTCAAACTGTGTGGATTTAAATACGCTCTTCACAACTTATTAGATCTTTGATCTTGGGCAGGTAATGCAGTTTCTATGCTCCAGTTTTCCTAAAATGAAAAGTGATTTGTCTCACAGGTTGGTATGAGAATTAAAGGAGTTGGTATACACAAAGCATTTGAAATTGTGCTAGCACAAAGTAAGTGTAGAAGATGTTAGCTATTATTCCTATCAGCATTGCTCTAGATATAGACAGATACTAAAAAGAAGTAGTGAAATGCAAAGAATAGGTGCCTTCAAGTCAAAACTACATAAGTAACAATGACCCTATATGCAAGACAGCAAAAGAGACACAGATGTAAAGAACAGCCTTTTGGACTCTGGGAGACAGCGAGGGTGGGATGATTTGAGAGAATAGCATTGAAACATGTATATCATCATATATGAAATAGATCTCCAGTCCAGGTTCAATGCACTAGACAGGGTGCTCAGGGCTGGTGCACTGGGATGACCCTGAGGGATGAGATGGGGAGGGAGGTGGGAGGGGGGTTCAGGATGGGGAACACATGTACACCCATGGCTGATTCATGTGAATGTATGGCAAAAACAACCACAATATTGTAAAGTAATTAGCCTCCAATTAAAATAAGTTAAAAAATAAATTTAAAAAACAAACCAAAAAAACTACATAGGTTCAAATACTGGAATTCTTAGGATGTGTAAAATCTGTGTGCTTAAATTTGGATCTGAATAATAATATTTATATGCAAGAACTCCCTACTGCCAAAAGCCCACCTGTGCATGGCGGGTGTTGGCAAGGCTAGAAAAAAATATACATCTTCTGCTTTAAAAGAGATATGTTCTTATCATAGTTATTTTAAGAGTTCTATTCCAACCTTGCACACACAGCTCTTTTGTAAATGTCTACAATAGCACTTGCACATATTTGCTTTATATTTTTCTCTTAGAGTGACACCAGCTCCCTTTACCCACTCATATTTAAACCCTCATGCCAAAAGTTTCCATTTAAAAGTCATGCTCTTCTTTCAAAAAAGAAAAAAGGGTTCCATCTTTCACTAAACAAACATCTTGTGAGATTGAGTTATTTTTCTTACTGTTTACTCTTTCTAAGACAAATGTGCTTTCTATAGCTGAAATCAAAATGAATCTCGTGACTTCTGTGCTCTGGCTAAGAACTGTACCGTAACAAAATCTTCTGACAGTTCTGCATACTTGGCTCTCTTAGATGTGGTTGTAGATGTAATTTTGTGTCTTGGTTGGGTCCCCTGATCCGAGACAAGCACTAAGCACAGTGAGGTTATTTGGGAGGTGCAGAAATGCAAGCAGAGGAGTTAAAGACGTGATGTGAAGTTGTAGAGGGCAGCAGGGAGAAATATATTAGTCAGGGTTCTCTACAGAAGAGAAGACACATAGAGAAAGAGATTGAAGGATTTATTATAGGAATTGGCTCACAGAATTATAGAGATTGAAATGTCTCACAGTCTGCCATCTGCAAACTGGAGAAGCAGGAAAGCCAGTTGTGGAATTCAGCCCAAGTTTGAAGGCCTGAGAACCAAGGGAGTGAGTGGTATAGGTCGCAGTTCAATTCTGAAGACCCTGTAACCCGAGAACCTGAAAACCAGGAACACTGATGTCATATAAGTAGCCAGTCATGATGTCATTGAGGAGCCAACTTTAAATTACAACCAGGCAATTTTATAGTCTTCATCTGTATCCAAAGGGAAAGCAAGGTAGAAAGTCATTGACGTGAGGGTAGGAGAAGACGGATGTCTCTGCTCAAACAGAAAGAATTAATTTGCCCTTCTTCCATCTTTTTGTTCTCTTCGAGCTCTTAACAGATTAAATGATGCCCACTTACACTGGGGAGGGCAACCCATTTTACTCAGTCTACCAATGCAAATGTTAATCTCTCCTGGAAACACCCTCACGGGCACACTCAGAAATAAAATCTTAAGAGCTATCCCAGCCTCCCTTAGCCCACTCAAACTGACACATGCAATTAACCATTACATGGGAGAAGTAACAAACTGTGGTGGAATGCTTGGGGTGTTTCCATCTAGGCCATACAGTCAAGGCTCAACTTCAGTTTGATCTGAGTCTTACTGGAACATTCTATGATCCACTCTGGTACATGATGAGATAAGAAGTCTTGTGAGATGTCACAAGACCACTTTCATCCATGTCCCTATCTTCCTGGAGGGACTATACCTTATAGAGGGCTATGAAGCATTTTCTCATCTGTCTCTCTGGTTCTAGTGAAACATGGGACCAAAATCCCAACATCTTCCATAACTTCTTACAGAAAAACCCAAATGATCCTTTTTGGCCAAACCAATACTTTGCTCTTTCTTGGGGTACAACTGTAGACTCTGCTTGGTTGTAACTTAGAGGTGGTTCCTCAGTGACCCTGCCACTCTGCTCATGTGGTCTGTAATCTGACCCTTCTAGTTCTAAATCATCCTGTGACACCCTAGCTTGTGGGGAGCTGACATCATGTTGATCTTGCCTTTGTTGTGTGCATAATAAACTCTCTAAATTCATTTGGGTTTACTGTATTTTCTCCTTACCAGCCAAATCTATGGAAGCATGGCAAGCCAGTGCAGCAGCCACCACCACACTGCTGCTTAGGGATTGCTTGACTGCTTCATGCAAGTAAGAAGTACATTGTAGAGGAAGCTGACATAGTGGGAAACTGCAGCTTTACGTCTGGGAAATGGTGTAAAATGCGTGCCTCAGAACTATCTTGATCAAGGGACAAGAGAGATAGAGCATACCCCCTCAATCCATGTTATTGATTAAGGGATGCCTTGAAGTGACATTAATGGCCAGGTGCTTCTAGCCTGTAGTATGAACTGACAGTGTGTTCAAGCAGTCCAAAGGTATAGATGGTGGCCATTTTAAATGAAGTTGACATGCCCAGAAATGGATTTAAGGGGATATTGGCAGAGCACTGGCCATGTGTACTACATTCTTGTTGGATCAATGATTAAGCTGAGGGGATATTGTATTATATATAGATTCCAGTGATGATTACCTAAGAATGTTAATATTAACCATCTTCTCAAAGAAGAGACAACCTTAGTGAAATTGTCCCACCTACTCCATCACTTTCTATCATTTTACTTTCTTTTTTTTCCTGTAGTATGAGTTTACATGTCTGTTATCTTTCTTCTTCACATAGCAAGGGCTTTGTATAACTTCTTCACCTCTATATCTACAGGGCCTAGGAGACTGCCTATCACATTGTGAGTACAGACAACAATATATGAATGGATGAATGAATGTATTTTTCAATATGCTTCTGACTAAGGTTATCCAAATCTTCTGTTAAGACTGTGTAATCAGAAAAGCCATTTACAATTGTTAAGTGATAATTTCCTCATTCTAAGAACCTTCTGGATAATAACTACATTATATTAATTTTATTATGTCTTTAAGAGACAACAATAATAGTCTTGCACATAGTAGATTTTACATATTATTCAATTTATTAAACTGTTACTTATAAAAGTACATTATTCTCTTTCATTTGTATGACTATTGATGTTTTCAAGTACTTCTATATATGTTTCACATCAGCACTCTGAAATATATTGATAAGTATTAAAATTCTATCTAGTTTCGCATATAAGGAAGAATATTATTTTCCAGAAATTTGAATGAGTTTTTCCAGTGATGCAAAAGGTAGGGGGTTAATCCATGTCAATCTCCTAACCATTTATTCAGCTCATGTATACTGAAATATCTACTCTAATCTCAACACTATCCTAGGCTCAGGGATTAAAAATATAAAGAACAGTTCCTGAATAAAGAGTAAAGAGTTCATGGTCCAGAAGAGGATGTATATGTCTACAAAACCATTTCCACTGGGTGACCACATAATACAGGGGTTAAGATTTCAGATTCCAGTTGCAAACCAGTTTGGTTCAAATCCTGATATCACTGTTTTCCAGCTCTGTTCTTCATGCTGAGCCAATGACTAACCCTATCTGGGCTGCAATTTTCTCAGTCCCTTAGCAGAAGACTATCCTGAACTTTATAAGTTAGTTATATGATCAAATGAGGCACACAGAACCATACCTCCATGTAGTAAGTTCTTTAAAATATCAACTGCTACTATAAATGCTGAAAGAGAGATCTGCTAGGTGAAATGGATGAAGCAATTAACTATAGCTCAGGAAAATGAGAGTAGCATGGACTACCAGAGGAACCCACAGTTGGATAATCATACAAGAAGGAAGACAGAAGATATGAACTTAAGTTATGCCATAAAATTCCATGACTACATCGAGAAACCATAAATAGATTAATGTTTTCATAACATAGGACAAATTAGGGTGGTGGGAAAATAATAAAATGCAAAATAAGACTGGAATGGACCAATAGAAGATGAACCTGATATTTTAAGATAAATTTTGATTTGACCCTGTCATTAGTAGGAATCCATGGTGAATTAAAGCAAGGTGAGTAATATAGTGAGATATGTAATATGGGCTGCTTTGGTGGCTCAAATGGTAAAGAATCTGCCTGCAATGCAGTAAACCTGAGTTCAATCTCTGGGTTGAGTAGATCCCTTGAAGAAGGAAATGGCTACCCATTCCAGTATTCTGGCCTGGAGAATTCCAGAGACACAGGAGCCTGGTGGGCTATAGTTCATGGGGTCACAAAAAGTTGGACATGACTGAGCGAATTTCACTCACATGTAATTCAGAAATAAATTCTGGAGTTGTAACAGTACTATGAACTTTCTTTTTGCTTTGCAACATGGGATCTAAGTTGGAGGTAAAGTTTGAAGAAGATCAAGAAACTAATCCAGAGAAGAAGAGATGATGGAAAGACCTGAACTAAATAACAATGAACACAGTTGAATAAAACAGATCTGGTGATGAACTTCATAGGTAAGAGAGAGAGAGAAATGAAAGATGATGAGATTTGGGTCTGGGTCAATAATCTAATGAGTAATGTTTGTAAGAATCATAAAAATTTAAGAAAAGGAAGAGGTTTGGAGAGAATGCAGGAGAAGATAAGAATGTGTACAAAGTATAACTTCAGTTTTAGACTCTAGAACTCTTTCTTCATCAACTGACCCTCCAGGGAAGCCAATGCAGAAGACCTGAGTTCAATCCCTGGCTTGGGAAGATCTCTTGGAGAAGAGAATGGCAACCCACTACAGTATTCTTGCCTGGAGAATTCCATGGACAGGGGAGCCTGGTGGACTACAGTCCATGAAGTTGCAAAGAGTCAGACATGACTGAGCAACCAACACTACACACTACTGGTCTTTCTGCTTCCCAGGTGGCCCTAGTGGTAAAGAACCCACCTGTCAATGCAGGAGATATAAGACACGCAAGTTTGATCCCTGGGTCAGGAAGATCTCCAGCTCTGCTACTGAAAAAGCATGCTTTTACTGGGATTTTATTCTAAATGAAAGGAGACAATATAAGATAGATACAAAGCAGTAAAAGGGTTTGTATATGGCAAAAGTTGAATTCAAAATGAAGAACAAGGATGCCAGGGTCTGAAGAATCCTTCAGTGTCATCAGTCCAGTGCCAAAGCTCAAGTAAACTTTCACCAAATCCGACACACAGACACACACAAATATTCACAAGTTATATGTGAGTTCAGTGTTTTTGGTTTTTAACAACCAGTATTTAAAGTGCTCTGCACCTCTTAATTGCTCAATAAATATTTCATTTGATGTGATTTGATGGTCAGCTGCTCACATGACATTTAATTCCTTTTTCAGAAGGCTCCAAATAGAACTTTATTGTCTTTACTGCAGAGGAATTCAAAACCAGAATTTTTATTTTGTGCTGGTCACATTTAATGATAATAATCACCTTCAATCCATCATAGTAATTTCATATCTAAGCAAGAGACAGTTCTTGTCTAAAAATTCTAATAAATTTGTTGTGATACAATTGCATTGACTAAGCAATTAACAAGTAACGGGGCTCAGATTGCAACCCTGGCATAAACAACAAAGCAATTTAAAGTGACAGAACTGTCAGGTGAGTGAATCTCATTTGACAGTCTTAGCGGGTTTTAATATCTTACTATTTGTGTTCTGGGAATGATGTAAATGAAGCATGAGAATAGGTTTGTTGAAGGCTTTCTTTCTGCATACTTATTCATGTCATAGCTAGTCATTATGCTGAGGAATTTTAAAACATTACAATGAAGTGATATTTACCTTGGCTTGTACTTGTGAAAATGTATGTACATAACATGAAAGCTAAGGTTCAGGTACAGAAAACAAGCTCTTAGGCCGTGGATGAATGTCAGAATCTACACATGATTTATTTAATACCACGGAGCCTATTTTTACAATAAAAAAAGGTTTCAGGTTTGACATTCATTTACAGGAAATATAGAAAACAATCTTAACCATTGTATGGGCTTCACATTGACATGTGTCATGAAACTCATGGGAAAAATGCTTCCTCTTGGGTTGCATTTGCTGGAGAGTTTATTCTAACTGCATTGTAGATCTAGTTTGTTTTTCTCTCCTGCTAAGTATACATTCCAAGTTGCACACACACTCCGTCCTCAAGCAGTTGTGTTTCCAAACACAATTCTGGCCAAACTGAAAATAGGTTTAACTATTCTCCGTCCTATTAAAAGTGAAGATAGGGACTTGTAAGTAAAATGACACCAGTATAAGAGTTTCTGCAGACAAGAAAGTGTAAGTGTGTTGGGTTTTCCTTCTGTTCCTCTAAACATAAATGGATATCTCCCACTGAGTCATTTACCAAGGGGGAGGAGCTTACCGACTGCAAACATTGATCACACTGGTTCAACTCACACTGGCTCAACAGACAGGAGCCAAAGATAGGCACATGCCCCAGATACAATTATGTTCAACCAAATACCTTCTCCTGAATTCTTGACTTTAAGAAGTAGTTAATAATATTTATTATGTACCTGGGAAGAAACTGGAAGAAAGTGTAAAAAGAGAGGAACAAAGCCAACAACATGAACCTTCTTTTCTCTCTGCCTGGGAAGTTATTTGTCCCCTGAGTATGTAAGGAAAATCCACTGAAGTTTGAAGTAACATGGCTGATAGAATTTCTTTTTTTTTATTTTTTTTTATTTTTAAACTTTACATAATTGTATTAGTTTTGCCAAATATCAAAATGAATAGAATTTCTTTTAGAAATCACAATGATAGGAGTCACACTCTAGGTGATAGAACTCTGTGAACCACTTCTGTTATCCATCATGAAGGATGCTTTCTTTTGTGAGTTTATATCTACTATTTGGTAAATATCTAGATGCATCAGATAATATTAAAATTACAATAGTCTTTACCTTGAAGAATTTTAAAAATCTCCAAGGCAGAGATAGTCCATGTTTTCTAATACATATGTCACTTATTACATTTTCAAAATACTTTTTCTTTCTGCCAGGAAAATAAAAATTATCCAACAAAAAGAAAATGGGTCTGTAAAAGTTCTTTGTCTGGCTTTATCAGCAAAGTCTGTCTTCTCTGGGATAGCAAGAGTACAGGAAGATGGAACACATAAGGTAAGTGAAGAAATGTGTGTGTAGCAATCCACAACACAGTAGTTAGAATTTTGAACGTTGTAATGTGTTACCCCTCCTCAGAAAGCTGTAGGATATGTTCTCCTTGCCAAAGCAAATTCTGAGACTCCCAAGATAAACATAACTATGATCCATCAGATTCTTGTGGGTAATTCATAGCCTTGCTTTGAGATATAAATAATGAACAAAAACCGATAGACACTAATGGAAGTCCAGAAACAAATAATGAAGGAGTAATAAGTTTTCCTTTCTTCTCATGAAACAAATCCAGGTTGTCAAAGGAAACAGTTATTATGGTTAATGAAGTTACTGGAGTCATGGACATTTTGAGCTCTAGATCATTCATTTAGAAAATTCTCTCATACAAATGAAAGATTCCTAGAAATATGATCGGAGAAGGCAATGGCACCCCACTCCAGTACTCTTACCTGGAAAATCCCATGGACGGAGGAACCTGGTGGGCTGCAGTCCATGGGGTCACTAGAGTCAGACACGACTGAGCGACTTCACTTTCACTTTTCACTTTCATGCATTGGAGAAGGAAACGGCAACCCACTCCAGTGTTCTTGCCTGGAGAATCCCAGGGACAGGGGAGCCTGGTGGGCTGCCATCTATGGGGTCGCACAGAGTCGGACACGACTGAAATGACTTAGCATAGCATAGAAATATGATAGCAAAGA
The DNA here is from genome assembly GCF_000754665.1 of Bison bison bison. NCBI lineage: Eukaryota > Metazoa > Chordata > Mammalia > Artiodactyla > Bovidae > Bison > Bison bison. The sequence continues at coordinate 3,570,978 of NW_011495020.1, forward strand.
CTAATGTGGTCCATATTTTCAAGAGGCCATAGATGTATAGATTACTCTGATTGTGAAATCTTTCTTAATACTATCATAATTCCCTTTTGTTTTGTCAAGGTGTGAGTAAGTGGACATACAAAGGAAAATCCCATAATATTTAAATATCTGGCAAGGAAATGCACTCTTTTGCCCAGTAAGTAAATTTGACTTTTCTCTCCACAGTATCAATAGAGATGTAATAAGTGAATACTGAATTGAATTGAATATACTATCCGAGGGATGGCTTCAAAGTAACCATCTACTATGGCAAATATCTCAATTTGTGTCATGTGAAATTTTTCTTGTGATAAATATTCCTGTATGCATGCATGTTAAGTCACCTGAGTCATGTCTGACTCTTGGCGACCCTATGGACTGAAGCCTGCCAGGCTCCTCTGTCCGTGGGATTCTCCAGACAAGAATACTGGAGTGAGTTGGCATGCCCTCCTCCAGGGGATCTTACCAACGCAGGGATCAAACCCTCACCTCTTAAGTCTCGTGCATTGGCAGGCAGATTCTTTACCATTAGCACCACCTGGGAAGCCCCACTGCCCTCTATAGTGTTTGGTAATTGTATTGGTTAAGAGAAACACACCCTCTCTCATGTAGGTATGATTCCTGTAACTCTGCTTAAAAGACAAGAATGACAATCTCTAAGTAGAAGACTCAAACTCATAATTTTAATCAGTCAATACTGCACAAAATTATCCATGATTTAGATTTCAGGGCATGTATAAATTTTTTTAACAAATGTATTTTAATGAATAATAAGCTAAAATCAATTTAAGTGAGGAGTTGAATAACAGATACCAAAGTCTGTTCTGAAGAAAGTATCTTAGCAGCTTATGCTCAAAGACTGGCTTGGCTGATAATTCTTGTGACAATTAAATCTGGAGGTTTTAGCACTAGCTTTTCAGAGATTGACAGTTGTGGAAATACAAGATGGAAAATGCAGTCTTCAAATTAACTGCTATTTAAGTATTAAATGATGACCATGAGATTAGTAATTAGAGAAGAAAACAAGTTTCTATGTATCATGATATGAATATTGGGGTATTTAATGTTTTCTTTGTGTTCCACAGACTGTGCATGTTTATTTAATAAACAAATCACACTGGTGAGACTGCTTGGAGACTTGAAGCAGCCTTGAAACTTTAAGCAGTCTTGAAACTTGAAACTTCAAGTGGCTGGGGAAATTTGCCTTCTTCACTTTCTCCTCTTTCCATTGTGACATCTAAAACTTCCAAAGGTCCAAGGGCCCCCCCAGGTGTTGACATCTAATTGTGTAGGAGAGAATATCAAATGAATGATCTCACTCTTGTTAACAACAATGATTAAGGAAATCTTCCTTAATCTTCCTGGGGTACTCAGGAAGATTTTTGTTTTGTTTTTTGTTTTGTTTTCGAAACTCTTCAGGGAAAGGAAAACTGAGTAAAAGAGTGAATTGCAAATGGTGGAATTTTAGTCACCCTTCAGAAAAAAGTTTTGTAAGTGAGTAATCCAAGGGTTCACTGGATTGGGAGAACAGTTTCTGCTGGCTTGTGTAGGATTCAAACTCAAATGCATGTTCCTCTTGGCTTGGAGTAGTATCTAACAGCCCTGCCCCTTGATTATTAATGTGCTAGACAAGAAAGAATTAATAACAATGTGGACAGCAGGAAACATTTCATTCATCGAATTTTTTTACTCTTTCAGTAAATATCTGAGTGTCTGTTATGTTTGATGTTCTAGCCCTGTGGTTCTCAACAGAAGTAATTTTGACCTCCAAGGGGACAATGTCTGGACACGCTTTGGGTTATCACAAATGAGAGGGTGCTTATGGAATCTAGTGAGTAGAAGCCAGGCTGATATTCTACTAAACATCCTACAATATCAGAGAAACCTCCCACAACAAAGAATTGTGCAGCTCCAAATGTCAATTGGAGAAGGAAATGGCAACCCATTTCAGTACTCTTGCCTGGAAAATCCCGTAGACGGAGAAGCCTGGTAGGCTACAGTCCACAGGGTCACAAAGAGTCAGACACAACTGAGCGACTTCACTTTCACTTTCTTTCACATGTTAATAGTGCTGGTGTTGAGGAGCCCTGCTCTAGCGGATATAATAAACAGGACAAATAATCGTTCCTATACTTGTTGCCACCTATTATCACTATAATAGTTTAAAAGACTGTCTAGCTGCCATTTTTTCCCTATGGAAATCCCAAATTGGGAGGCATATTAATACTTGACGCAGGTGACAGTTAAAGTAACTGACAGTTACTGACCACCTTTTTTGGCCAAATGCTATGCAATGTTACGTATTATGAGGCATAGTCATATCTCTTTCAGTGCGGTACATGCATTTCTTTCTAACTTGACCAGCACCTTTTGAGGCCATTATGACAGAGTCCTTAGGGCAGAAGTTACAATCCCAGCATCCTATACCAGCAATAGCTTTTCCATTTTCTTCTAACTCCTTGGATTCACAGTATGACTCTATCATTTGTTCCAGACACCTTCTACACAACTGTTGGCCAAATTCTTCCAAAATGTAAAGAAGTTTTATGATGTCCTTCATATCGTCAAAGGACTTCTACCAACTTTAATTGTCTGCAGAGCTTTACCTGGGGACTAACCAGGTGACACCAGTGATAAAGAACCTGCCTACCAATGCAGGAGACCTAAGAGAGGCAGGTTTGATCACTGGGTCAGGAAGATCCCCTGAAGAAGAACATGGTAACCCACTCCAGTATTCTTGCCTGGCAAGCTACAGTCCATAGGGTTACAAAGAGTCGGACACAACTGAAGCTACTCATACACACACAAGTTTTACCTTCTGTTTCCAAGATCATTGCCTAAAGGAAACTTGCATGCTGCATGCTAAGTTGCTTCAATCGTGTCCTACTCTATTCAACCCCATAGACGGCAGCCCACCATGCTCCACTGTCCACAGGATTCTCTAGGCAAGAATGCTGGAGTGGGTTGCCATTTCCTTCTCCCACAGTCAAGCGGGCTACCTTCCAGCCTCATACATGCAAGCCCACATGAGCACACATGCACACACATGCTTACGTGCTGCCCTGGCTCGGGGAGGTTGCTGCAAGGAAACTTGAAGTCATACAATTTGCCTTTTAATAACCATCTCAACACATGATCTTTGTTTCCTTTTAAGAGATCCAGAGTACCTTCTACCAGTCATCATGGGTCAAAATTCTTCATTAGAACGTGAAATAAAGATAGGGAGAGAAGCCACAGACAGCATGTATTTAACTTGAGATACAGTAAAATTCTAATCAGCTGACGGCTCTCGGAACCTGTGAATAAATATGGATGATACATCACTTCTAAAAAGATCAATGATTGATGGATAGATAGATTAATTTAATGGATTTATTTTTTGTATTTATGAAAGACATGAACTCGTTAGGTACATTGAATGCACTGGATGGCACACCCAGGACACAAAAGAATCTTGATAGGCTGAAGAGATTGAAGTAAATCTTACAATATGAAACTTCACAAGGATAATCCTTGCAACAGGATTAAGAGCATCATAAGATAGTGTTTCAGAGCACAAACACTAGAGCAGGGATATTGGGGTTCAAATTCTGGTACCATCACTTGTAAGTAGCTGTGTAACTTTTGGCAAGTCATTTGACCTCATTGTGACTTGCTTTCACTATCTATAAAATGGAGTTAATTATAGTTTCCATTTCATAAGGTTGTTTAAGAGTTAAATAAGTTAATGTATTAGAAAAGTGCCTGACATAAAGTGAGTGCTATATTAAGTGTAGTGATGGAGGGGGCATGATTTCCCTGCAGCAAATGTGCAGGAAAACATAATTAGGGGAGAAGAGGTTAGTCAAACTCAATTTGAGTTTTAAAAATGAGATTCGTATTCAAAATTAAAGAAATAAAAAGCGTCTGTGCATTTAGGCTGCATCATAGATGAATAGTAATTAGATCAAGAAAGGCAATAGTCTTTTGCTCTCTTATTCAAACCACATCAGGACGATAGGTTAAAGACAAAGTAAAGGACACACGAAGGAGAGAATGCAAGAAAGAGAAGAGACTCAAAGCCACATCCAGTGAGGAATGACTGATTCAAAGGCAATGTGGAAGTTTGGCCTAAGAAAAAAAAATCTCGCTGGAGAAGTGGAGGACATGGGGGCCATCGTTAATTATCCAAAGAGTTGTGCCATGCAGAGAGGTTAGATTAGATCCATATAACCACTAATGGCTACAATTAGGAAGGGAAATGACAGGGAAATTAAATTTGGCTCATTATATTTTTTAAAGTTTCCTTTAAGACTATTTCAAGGCTTCCCAGGTGGTGCTCGTGGTAAAGAACCCACCTGCCCAATGCAGGGGACTTGAGAGACGTGGGTTTGATCCCTGGATGGGGGAAGATCCCCCGGAGGAGGAAATGACAACCCACTCCAGTATTCTGGCCTGGAGAATCCCATGGACAAAGGAGCCTGGTGGGCTAGAGCCTGTGGGTCACAAAGAGTCGAACACAGCTAAAGAAGAGATTTTGCACAAAGAACATTTCAGAGATGAAAAGGCAAGCTTCAAAATGTATAGCATTCCTTTCCTGGACCTGTTCAAGAACAGAGTTGGTGAAGCAGCAGATTATCTTACTCTTAATGATGGGTCAAAGAGCTGATGGAGAGTGGGGAGTTGATAAGGGAGGCAAGACCAGGAGTGATGATGTTTCTGGATTATAGGTCTCTGGGCTGGAAGAACCTCTATCCAAAGCCACAAGCAAAGCAGCAAAGTTGTGAGAAGGGAGTCACACAGCATCCAAATCCAAAGAAGAGTGAGGCTGACAGTGAACTAATAATCCACACATTAGGTGGCCAAATCCAAAGGAAAATAATCTAAAAAATACAACTGGCCACTGAGGATTCGCTTCAGATGCTCCCTCCTCAGAGAAGACATCTTCCAACCACAGTATTGGTTAGTCCCTCACAGACCTTCTCTCTAGCATTACTATGTCCTGTGTTTTGTTTCTTTGTTTTCACTTATCTCCCTCTTAAATTGTTTCCCCTTCTATGTAAGTTTTCATGAGAGTAGGAACCTGTGTATGTTTTGCTTTCCACTATATGCCCAGCACCTAAAAGAGTGCCCAAAATATAGTATGTACTCAGTAAGCATTTATTCAAAAAGTAAATAAATGAACATCCAGATGGATAGACAGCTAAAAAACAAAGGCAGCCAGAGGCAGTAGAGGTCATTGAAAACAAGCTGTTTCTCTTTCCAGAAATAACTCCAGAATTAATGAGTGAACACCTGGTTCCCATATTCAAGCCTAATGGTTTGGGGATAAGTAATGTGTCCTAGACAATTAAGGATACTTGAGGAAATTGAGAGTAAAATAGTCTATGAAAGTTTCAGACACTAGAAGTGGAGGGAGACATGGTAGACCACATCACACCCCTATATCACAGGTTTTCAAGTCTCATCCCATGCCAGCGGCACCAGAATTACCCAGGAACTTGTTGGAATGCAAATACTTAACCTCCTAATTCAGACCTATTGAACCCAACTCCAGGAATGAAGCCAGCAATCCTTGTTTCAACAGATCTTCCATAGGTGGTTATCATGAATGCCACAGTTTGAAAACCACTGAGCTACAGTAGCTTCTGAGGCCCTTTCAATGAGCCATGATTTTTATAAGAAATAAAGAGTTCATGAATAAGCTCCGAGTCGAAATAAAAACTCCTAAAGCATTCCTAATCAAAGTGAACATGGAACAATAGCAACTAGAAGAATTTCTCAGGGTATTAATGCTTGGCTTGTTCTGAGAAGAAAATCCTTCTTTTAGGAAAATGCTAGATTTAACATTTATTTTCTGCAAGAGTTCTTGGAGCCTTGATACTAATAGAAGCTATGACTCTCTAAGAAAATGTAGCCATGATACATCTTATTTTCCCCATGTATTTGATCAGTAGTTTCCAATCCCCAATTCTCACAGTGCATATTGTAGGAAAAACATTTTGTAGATAGTACTAAATACTAATCTTTTATAAAATATTTAGTATTTTCCTAAATACTATCTAGGAAACACAACTCAAGGATGATACCTTTAAAAAAATTAGGGATGATACCTTGTTTGAGAGCCCAGTCCCCAAAAACAGAAGAGTCACTGGCACAATCCAAGGGTCAAGTTTTTGCCCATGATTAACCACGTCTATATGTTCAAATACTGCTTTCTATCAGTAGGAAAATTTTGCTCCAATATCAGATGAGATTGATATATACATTTCTAGAGAAGTATATCGGAGAAGGCAATGGCACCCCACTCCAGTACTCTTGCCTGGAAAATCCCATGGATGGAGGAGCCTGGTAGGCTGTAGTCCATGGGGTCGATAAGAGTCGGACACGACTGAGCGACTTCCCTTTCACTTTTCACTTTCATGCATTGGAGAAGGAAATGGCAACCCACTCCAGTGTTCTTGCCTGGAGAATCCCAGGGACGGGGGAGCCTGGTGGGCTGCCGTCTATGGGGTCGCACAGAGTCGGACACGACTGAAGCGACTTAGCAGCAGCAGCAGCAGAGAAGTATATTCTCCACTAATGGTAATGTGAACAGGTGTGCCAATAAGTCTAGGGTTGTTTTCTAGATCATGAGTAGCTTGGACATTTCCATATTTTTTGTACTCATATAAGTGAACAATGGAAGAGAGTTTTGTTTTCTTCCCTAGTTTAAAGAAGCTAAAAGTGAACTCAGCTGTGATTCATTAAACAGTCTTACCTGTGTCAAGCATTAGAAAATTGCATTTCAGCTAAGGACATGAACATATTATATGGGTTACAGTGATGGTAAACAACTTTTCAATTAATTTATTTAAGCATTTACAATTTTAATTTCAAAGCAAAAGGAACAATATGGAATGTTGAATGAAAATAATTAATCTGTATATATGACATTCATTAAAATACAAGAAAAATTCAATGCTGTGTCCCCAAAAGTACCTTCAAGCTGTGCTAGGGAAGACACCAGAAGCTTCCTGGGTTCTATAAAGTACACCAAGGGAACTTAATGAACACTAATTAATTGGAGTAATATTTAGTTGCATTTCCAATTAACTCCTGCAATGAATGAATGTAAAAGAGAATATGGATGCTTAAAGACAAGTCTATTATTTATTAGGTGTTATTTATTTATGCCTCCAACTTTATCGAAAAATAATTGATTCAAACCACAGTGCAAGTAATCAATGCAATAAAACTATTTTCAAAAGCACAGAAAAAAAAAAATGAGTCAGGCAGTAATTGGGAAAAAAGAGGGAAAGGAAAGGAATCATAGAATAAAAATAAAGATAAAGGACACACATACACACACACACACACACGTATATGATGATGAATTGCAAATTTTTCATTAACTACTGAAAAGAAGTTTATCATTGGGACTTGCCTGGTGGTCCAGTGGTTAGGACTTTGAATTTCCCCTGCAGGGGAGATAGATTCAGTCCCTGGTTGGGGAACTAAGATCCCAAATGCTGCATGGTGCAGCCAAAAAAATTTTTTTTACAATTAAAAAAACAAACATATCAGTAGACAAAGTTAATTTTAACCCTAAATTCTGAAAAAAAAAAAATATGAGGACATGGATCCTCATATAAGACATGTGATAAATTTATATATGATATCCTTAATTGCTGTTTCATTAAAAAGTATGGAGATCTACTACATGGGACCATTTCCCAGATGACTGCAGTAAAATCCAAGGATAGAGTTTTATAATGTTGTTCTACAGGATATAGGCCAGTATATACAGATCTATGTGAAGAGTTGACTCACTGGAAAAGACCCTGATGCTGGGAGGGATTGGGAGCAGGAAGAGAAGGGGAAAACAGAGGATGAAATGGCTGGATGGCATCTCCGACTCGATGGACATGGGTTTGGATAAACTCTGGGAGTTGATGATAGACAGGGAGGCCTGGCATGCTGCGATTCATGGGGTCACAAAGAGTCGGACACAACTGAGCTACTGAACTGAACTGAGCTAAACTTATATAGATCTAACTTGCTATAGGTGTAAGGCTTAGAATCAGGATTTATGGATGACATAATTCTTAGAGCAACTCACTCGAATACTAAGGATCTTAACTGCGTGCTGCAGTCCATGGGGTTGCAAAGAGTCAGACATGACTGAGTGACTGAACTGAACTGAACTTTTGGCAGGAGCCAAGACAGATCATTCAAATATAGGGGTGCTATCAAGCATTTGAAGTTTGCACATTCTGTATTATCAATTGAGTCTTATACCGTTGGATACATATCCAATGACAGTATTCAGATAAGGTTAAATCTACTACAAAGAAGAAATGGTTACTTCTACTGGACAAATCAAGTTAAACTTAAAGATGTTGAATATCCCTTACAAGTAAGGTAGATTATATCTGTTTACCAAGATGGTAGATCAGGCTTTGAGAGATTTTCTGATTCATTTATGGACCAAATTCTGGCATCATTGACGCTACAGTGACTCACTAAATTTATTTTGCCAGTTGACTAGATTGAATAAAGCTTTCACATTTGGACATGAAGGTATTCCCAATTAATTTTTGTTGCCATAATCCTAGCAATGTATTCCATGTAGCAAATACAGTACCCAACAAATATCTTGGAAAGAATAACTATTATTCAGGTGTTTTGGAAAACAGATTATGTTAGGAGACTTGTTCACTTATTCAATTAATATTTATTATATCACTTCCCTATTCTGAATACTATACTAGTTATACAATGATGATCTAGGCATATTTCGTCTCTGTTCTTACAAAGATCACCAATAAATAATTGTGCCAATTAAGATTTTCATTCCAATTGTGATGATTTTACAAAAGAAAAATGGAGGCTGCTAGAAGAGAAAATAGAGCAGAAGAAATATTACAACCACCAGCTTTTGGGGAGTTAAGATTTTGTGGATAATATTCTCAAGAATGGTGGGAGTCAGCTCACCTGAGTGCCACAAATATTTTTTAAGTATTTCCTATGTTATAGCCTTGAGATCATCACTGTGGGGTATAGAGATAATTAAAATGCAACCTCTACACTTAATAATCTCAAAAATCCAGTAATAAAGATGTAATCTAGCTGTAATCTAAAGAAAAATTTGTTAGCTTCCTGCAAAGAGATCATAAGTCCACTTGTAAAGTTCAGAGGATGAAAAGTTCCTCATATACAATGGAATCCTATTCATCCATAAAAATGAGTGAAATAATGCCATTTTCAATGACATGGAATGATCTAGAGATTGCTAAACTAAGTGAAGTCTGACAGAAAGACAAATATCATGTGATTTTGCTTATATGTGTAATCTTAAAAGAGTGGTATAAATGAGCCAATTTACAAAATAGAAATTGAGTTACAGATATAGAAAACGAACATGGTTATCAAAGGGGAAAGGTGGGGGGAAGGTTAAATTGGGAGACTGGGACTGACATATACATACTACTATATAAAATATATAAAGCAGTAACTGATAAGAAGCTATTATATAGCACAGGAAGCTGTATTCAATACTCTGTAATGACCTGTATGGGAATAGACTCTAAAAAGGAGTGGGTATATTTATATGTATAACTGACTCACCTGGCTGTGCAGCAGAAACCAACACAACATTGTAAATCAACTATGTGCATATGTGCTCAGTCACTCAGTCATATCTGATTCTTTGTGACCCCATGGACAGACGCCTGTCAGGCTCCCCTGTCCATGGAATTTTCCAAGCAAGAATGCTAGAGTAGGTTGCCATTTCCTACTTCAAAAAAAAGTTCCTCATAGCTGAGATGATTAGAGAGTTTTATGAAGTAAGAGACATTTGTAATGGCATTAAAGAATGCATATATGAAGCAATCTAAATGTGCACTGATGGATGAAACAGATAAAGAAAATGTGGCATGTAGATACAATGGAATATCATTCAGCCTTTACAAAAAGGAAACTCCATTTGTGACAACACGGATGGACCTGGAGGACAATAAGCTAACTGAAATAAGCCAGTCACAGAAAGGCAAATACTGTGTTATCTCAATCTAAATAGCCAAACTCACAGAAGGAGAGTAGAATGGTGGTTTCCACAACCTGGAGGAAGGGGAAAACGAGGAGGTAATGGTCAAAAGGCAAAATGTTTCTGCTACACAAGCTAAGAAAGTTCTGGAGATCTGCTATATAGCATAGTGCCTACAGCTAACAATAACATGGGCATGTGTGTGTGTGTGTGCTCACTCAGTCACTTCAGTCATGACCAGCTGTGCAACCCTATGGATTGTAGCCCGCTAGCTTCCTCTGTCCTTAGGATTCTCCAGGCAAGAATACTGGAGTGGGTTGTCATTCCCTCTTCCAGGGGATCTTCCAGGAATCGAACCTGCATCAGTGTCTCCTGCATTGCAGATGGATTCTTTAACCACTGAGCAATCAGAGAAGCCCTAATATGTGCTTAAAATTTGTTAAAACGTAGATCTCATGTTAAATATTCATATCATACACACGCCAAAAAAATGATGATGATGATGATAAGGAGAGCGGGAAGAAACTTTGGGAGATTATGGATGTCCACAGCCTTGATGGTGGTGATGGTTTCACTGGTATGTACATAGCCCCAGACTCACCAAATTGTATGTGTTAAATACATACAGCATGTACATGTCAATCACACCTCAGCAAAGTAGTTCAAAGACAAAAAGAAATAGTGCCTATGCAGAATGCTGATAGGAAAAAAAGAGGAGAAAGGATTTTAGCTGACAGGGAAACAAAAGCAAGGGGATGGCATGAGGAAACCTGGGCTACAGGCAGCTGTTAGTAGGCACAGATGAAGGATATGGGTAAGTTAATCAGGGAAAAAGGCAGGACAGGTGTGTTACAGCCAGTTCAGGAAACTATTAGATGCCAGGCTACAAAGTCTGTTCTTCATTCAGTAGGTGATGGAAACCCACTGGAGACTTTTGATCAGGAGAGTGAAATGATAAAAAAGGAGCTTCAAGAACCTTAAACTCTGCAGGGTGAATTTGAGAAATGTGATACCAAAGGTAGTCAGACCAGCTGGTAGTCCAGACAAAAGGTAATAAGGGCCTGAACTATGACAGCAGGAATGGAAATGAGAAATTAGTAAAGAATGTTGAGCTCCAAACCCATTAGGTACCACCTGCAGTAACTGATCTGATCACAGCAGCAGTGACACCTCCATTAACTCTATTGCTTTGTGTCTCCAACAGCATAAGAACTGATTGGTCCTCGGAGCCACTCCTAAAGCAAATGCAAGCTTATTCTGCCACCATCTGCATGGATGTATTCAACTACACATGACCACCCATGCCGTTTTTGACTTAATATTTTTATGTTTTTTTTAATTTATTTTAATGGGAAGATAATTATTCTACAATGTTGTGATGGTTTCTGCCATTCATAAACATGAATCAGCCACAGATATACATGTGCCCCCCCATCCGAACCCCCAAATCACATACTACATCCACATTGCAACATTTATCTCATTGGGCTCTTTTGCAAGTCCTCAATGTTATGAAAATTTGCTTAATTTTTTCCACTTCTTTCTCTGCTCTATTTCAAAAAGAACTTTACTTTCTTCTTAACAACCGTAAATTTCTACTTCCTTACCTGACATCATCCCTTACTTCTCAAAACCTTAGTTACAAATACAAGTTACAGTGGCATATCAAGGAAGAAAGAAATTCCCTATTCAAAGAGTAACTAGTAAATAAAAAGTTAGAAAGTGTCCAAGAAAGTAGGGGCATTTGTAGCCACAGAGGTGCCTCTATTTCCTAAAGAACAGACCTTCCAATAACATGCTTTGTTACCGGAAACTTTATTCAGTTCAGTGCAGTTCAGTTCACTTCAGTTACTCAGTCGTGTCCAACTCTTTGCGACCCCATGAATTGCAGCACACCAGGCCTCCCTGTCCATCACCAACTCCCAGAGCTCATTCAAACTCATGTCCATCAAGTCGGTGATGCCATCCAGCCATCTCATCCTCTACTGTCTCCTTTTCCTCCTGCCCCCAATCCCTCCCAGCATCAGAGTCTTTTCCAATGAGTCACCTCTTCGCATGAGGTGACCAAATTATTGGAGTTTCAGCTTTAGCATCAGTCCTTCCAAAGAACACCCAGGGGTGATCTCCTTTAGGATGGACTGGTTGGATCTCCTTGCAGTCCAAGGGACTCTCAAGAGTCTTCTCCAACACCACAGTTCAAAAGCATCAATTCTTCGGGGCTCAGCCTTCTTCACAGTCCAACTCTCACTTGCATACATGACCACAGGAAAAACTATAGCCTTGAAAAGACAGACCTTTGTTAGCAAAGTAATGCCTCTGCTTTTGAATATGCTATATAGGTTGGTCATAACTTTCCTTCTAAGGAGTAAGCGTCTTTTAATTTCATGGCTGCAGTCACCATCTTTAGTGATTTTGGAGCCCAGAAAAATAAAGTCTGACACTGTTTCCACTGTTTCCCCATCTATTTCCCATGAAGTGATGGGACCAGATGCCATGATCTTCGTTTTCTGAATGTTGAGCTTTAAGCCAACTTTTTCACTCTCCTCTTTCACTTTCACCAAGAGGCTTTTTAGTTCCTCTTCACTTTCTGCCATAAGGGTGGCGTCATCTGCATATCAGAGGTGATTGATATTTCTCCTGGCAATCTTGATTCCAGCTTGTGCTTCACCCAGCCCAGCGTTTCTCATGATGTACTCTGCATATAAGTTAAATAAGCAGGGTGACAGTATATAGCCTTGACCTATTCCTTTTCCTGTTTGGAACCAGTCTGTTGTTCCATGTCCAGTTCTAACTATTGCTTACTGACCTGCATATAGGTTTCTCAAGAGGCAGGTCAAGTGGTCTGGTATTCCCATCTCTTTCAGAATTTCCCATAGTTTCTTGTGATCCACACAGTCAAAGGCTTTGGCATAGTCAATAAAGCAGAAATAGATGTTTTTCTGATGGTAAAACCAACAACAAAGAAGGCAAACAGCTACTGTTTTGAAACACAGGCTTGGATGTCAGACTACTTTTGTTCCCTGGCTCATTCATTTATAGCTGTGAGATGTGGGTAAAATAATCCAAGCCTTCTCCAGGCCTCAATTTTCTTGTCTAAAAATGGGAATATTATACTAACTTTATTTTTTTTGAGGATTATACAAAATGATCTACATAAAGTGCTTTAGTACAGTAGCAAGCCACTCCAAAAGAGTAATTATGATTACAAATTTTTACTTCATATAATATCAATCATCACCATGCGAGAAGTCTTCTATCTTCTTTTCCCTCTATGGAAAAATGATTGGATATAATCTCAGTCTAGCTTAGGATATCCATATCTTTTTAAGATCATCTACAACACAGTGACTCAGAGGCCATGTCATTCAACACATAGAATCCTAGAACACAATCGCTTCCCCAAAGTCATTCATCTTCCTGAGTCACTTAAGATTTTCTTAGAGCTAAGATGCCCGTGATTTCCACTTTCATCCTCCATGTTAAGTAAAAAATATACAAAAGAATTTTGTTCAAAGACAGTCTGTTAAAACATAAGCTCATAAGCTAACAGAAAACTTTGGGCATAGATTTTGCTTTTATTTTAAATTTATAAATATTTCCATTCCATTTATTTCACATGATACTGCTTCACCTTGACAACACATTTTTTCTCATAACCTAACAAAAATTTGACACTTTTTAATATATACCATGATTATGTCCTTGGATGTATAAACGCAAACACCCTCTATAGCAGTTTTTGCCAAGACATGTTCTATAGAACTGTCCCCTGAGGTGTCTTTTTTCAAAGCTAGTCAAACAAATGTGGAAACTGCTGTATTCCCCATGCACCCTCCTTTAGAAATTTACAATAAATACCAACATTTTAAAGGCTCTTAGAAATCTCATCAAAATGAAACATATTAAAGTATGTTTCACTCAGAGGGCTTTTTTTAAAGTAACAGATTTTTTCATATTACAAACAACAATAACTACGTTGAAAAAATAATATTTTAGAAATTTTGAATCATCCAAATTTTAATTAAGGCATTGTGATTCCTCGGATTACTTTTCAGAGTAAGTAAACTGAGAAACTATGCAAGAGATTGAAGGCAGTTATGTAGGTCTTAAACATTGCTCACCACTGATCTTTTTAAGGGATTGCTATTTCAAAAATTATTGAAATAAATTATCATAGTGATCAGAATTTAATTAAAAAGTAAATAGAGTGAATATTTCATGGTTTGCATGAATATTGCATATTGATATGCAAATTATGGGTAGAAATTATTTTTAATTGCTGTCTTAAAATCTCAGTAGGGCTATCAGAAGGAAACTTTCAATTTTTTTTTATTTTTACTTTTGCTCTGATCATTGGAAAAGACGTTTTATACCTACTGTGTGCCTGGGCATTTGACATTTGAAAAGTCCCATAAAGAGATTCTAAGAGCCTTCAATCATCACATAACTGTTTTCTACTAATCATTGATATGAAAGGGGGCTTCAAAATGAATAAAAGGCCTTCCTGAAGTATGTTAACTTTTGATCTTCACTTGATCCTAAGGGAGAGACAAACAAAGAACAGTTTCTCTTTCAGGTTCAGCTAAGCAGTTTTTCAGATACATGTGCTAAGAGCACATGGTTAAATGTTTCCGCAAAAGGGATCCCAAATTCTCCAGGGTCAGCAACTTAAAAAAAAAAAAAAGGTACTGTATGTGTTGATTTAATAATATCTCTCAAAAAAAAAAAATATAATATCTCTCACGAAGCCCTGCAGCACAACAGTGGGTGAAAGGACTGTATGTTTTCATCAGGTTCTGAATGAATGAGGTCCTGCCTAAAACTGGAACACAAGTACTTAAAGAAAAAGTAAATAAAAAAGAGTAAGAGAACTAACTTGGAGTGAAAGGAAAAAACTTAGGATGTGGATGAAAACACTTTCAAACTTTCAAATCTGGTGCCTTTTTCAAAGTTTTTCTATTAATAAATGAAAGCCTTTGTAACATAGTATTATATCTGGAAGTCTGATAAAGAATGTTTAATATTCATTCACATTTTTTAAGTGGTATTCCCTCATGGTTTGACTGTACATGGTCAAACACTACAGGTTCAATAAAGAAATAACACGACATTCTGATGGATTTTCTTTTATTTTATTCACTTTCCTGCTCCAGTTATTCTCCATTTTCACCACCTTTGACTTCTCTTGTTAAAAAATAACGATGGACTAAAAAAATTTAATTTATACTGACAAATTAATCACCAATTTAAAGACAATGTCTAAACAAAAAATAGTTTAAGCAACTTCACTGACAAATGCACACACACAAAAAGTTGTTATAGGTTCAGATCAAGGACCCTATTCCAGATAGACCGGGGTGTTTTGTTGTTGTTGTTGTTCAGTCGCTAAGTTGTGTCTGACTCTTTGCGATGCCATAGACAGAAACACACCAAGTTCCCCTGTCCTCCACTATCTTCAGACGTTTGCTCAAATTCATGTCCATTGAATCGGTGATGCTATCTAACCATTTCATCCTCTGTCGCCCCCTTCTCCTTTGGTCTTCCATCTTTCCCAGCATCAGAATCTTTTCCAGTGAGTAGGCTCAAGTTCACTTTTATTTTAAAACAATCTGGATTCAGCTTAATAACCAATGAAATGTAATTATTAATCATTTTACATTCTATTCATTGTTATAATTCAATAATACATTTTATCAGATTTAGTTGGATATACAGATACTTGACTTTGAATACATTATTTAACTCTTCAGGTTGCAGACCCTTATATGAAGAACCAGGCTTCCAGCCTCACCAGGCAACTTTTATAAGCCTTCTATTTTGTCTGACCTCCTCCATACCATCCTCACCACATGATGATCTTGGTTGCCATTTCTGTGTAGAAGTAAAAACAATGGACACATTTCTTCTCCACACACTTAGAAGTAATATTCAGCATACACAGTTGTCCTCTCATCTATCCCTCTAGGCTCAGGGGAATAACTGCTTCCCTCCTTCTCTAAATATAACTCCTGTATTTCACTCCTCCATATCGTTTCTCAGTTTCTGTAGGGCATTACAGGTTCCTGATTTTTATGACTTTCTTCTTTGACCCAGATCTTGAAACTTATGTCTGGTCTTTCCTTTCATTACCTCCAAGCAACTACAATACTATATGATAGTAGTTGGTGGTTCAGAAAGCCTCAAAGTAAAAGAAAGAAGAAAGAAAAAAAATCATTGCCCACTTTTACCAAGACATGAAAATAGACTAAGTGATATTAAGAACATTTTCAACATCTGAAATAAAATTAAATTCTAAAAAGAGTTGGGATCTCAGTAGAAAATAGTTTACAAAAAGCCAGGAAATGTGTAAATCTATTATCCTGCCCCTAGAGTAAGCTAATGCGATTAGTGGTAATAACACTGGAATAGAAGTCAGAAAATTGCCTTTCTGTTGCATTTCAGCATATTTTTATCTGAAGTGATTCACCTTTAATGAACCTCAGTCTTCATTTCTATAAAATGAGAGAGTTGCTAGTGTTTTAAAACTGCTGGCCACAATCCATTCAGAAGGGGTGAGCAGAGGAGGTTTCACTTGTGTAAAGCCTGTGCTGCCTCTCAGGGCTTCATGCTCAGGGAGCCCCAAGCTTGGATTAATGATCTGCTAATGCAATCTTGAAATCTTTAAAATTTTAAACAAATCTTTAATTAATAATTTGACCAAGGGAAACCATAGTTGCTTTTGGATCTGCAAAATATACAGCTGGTCCTGGTGGTTAGATCATTTTGATGGGTTGAGGTCAGCTTTCTTTTTCTTAATAAATTAGTTGAAAAGCTAAGGTATAGAACATAAAGTATAAATATTCTTTCGTAATACTCTTTTTCCAGTTTTGTTTACATGCATGCATACATCTGTGTAGAGCAGGCAGAGGAGTTTTGTTTGCAATACAAAACATACTTTTAATGTGAGTTGTGGTCAGAGATTACTAAGGTCTCCACCAGTTCTAACATTCTAGGATTCTATGTCTCTCACTATTAATTGAGATTGCATAATTAAAGAGAAGAAAAGCCCATCACCTAGTGGGAAAACCAAATGATTCCTCACAAAAAAGATTCAAATTCAATCCAACTAGAGCCACTTTCCATTTGAAACATTCCTATATACAAATAAAATAATAATAATAGACATTATTATGGAACTATAAAATAAACATACTTTTTAAATTAATCAAGATCAGTACCACACAGTGTCTAACAACAACAACAACAAAAACAGGAAAGGTAGAATTATTCTTTATAAGATATCAAGCGTGTATTCTCCAAAGATTATAACATGCTTAACTATAAGGGTTCTCATTATGTTTTATCTTCCAACATCATCATCATAAATGTTAATATAACTTTTGGAAACCTCAATTATTTAGAACTTATACTTGGTCTTTTAAAAAATATATAACATTGAATATGATTGTACACAACATTCTGATATCTATTTATTGAACCTGCACATTGAACCAGGGATAAGACACCATATTCATGCAATAATAAGCACTCTCCTGAGATGGGTGTGTTGATATAAAACTGAAAAATGTATCTAAGCCATATAATTTTTTTCATATTTAGAAAGCAATGGCATTTTTTCTCTTAAAGAAACTACTTTCACAATTCACATTTACAAAATGTGAGCTTTCTAGAGATTAAAAGCTTTTTCCAGCCAAGCAGAAATAGGATGGAGTTAAAACATTTTCCTGACATACTCTAGACACACCAGAGATCAACAGGGAAGCAGTAAGAAAACTCAGTCAGCGTTAATACTCTCCAGAGAGAAGGTTGAAAAGATAAAATTATGACCCCAAGGTGAAACCAAGAGCCAGGGAGACTTCTGCTTATAATTATAGTTCCAAAACCATGTCAATTTAAGTGCATTTCAGATTTTTATATGTGAATTATTTGTCAAATTGCTACCATTACACATGCTATACATATATTTTGGATGCTCATAACAAGCACCTTGCAGCTAGAATACAGTTTGAGTATACAGAATCTGAGTCTGATACATAGCTATCATTTTTTTTCCTGTGGTTAAAAAAGTCTTATTCATACCCTACTTGATAATACAACACAAGCGGCATTTCTAATGTGTCCCAGCATTTAGACGAAAGATCAGCAGTAGTAAAACCAATCACTGTTATGAGTGTCAAGAAATTAGCTATATGTTTATGCAAAAAGAAATCATGGATAAAGTTGACAGTTCATAAGAAGTTAAAAGACTTGTACTCATCTCTTATTTCAACTCCAGCCATGATTTTGCTTTATCTTGCACTTCAGGGACCTTATTAGCAAAGGGAGGCAGTGAATATGTTTCAAACTCATCTTCCAAACTTACTGTTAGGATGACTGAGAGACGATATGGTATAGAGAAAGATGCCAGTCTCTGAAGCTTGAGAGTCATGTCTCAAGCTGCTGTATGAATGAGGGCCTTCACTCCCAGAGAAGGTCAATTTTTTTTCATGTGTAAAATGAAACATCTTATAATACATAGTTTACAGAATTGAAATGCAAATCAAAAAATTTCTTGTATGGTTAAACTGATTTGCAAAGAGTAAATTGTTACTATTAATGTTAGATTACTATCTTGAAGTTACATGAGACATACTTCAAAGAGGATCTATTTAGACATCCTGGATCTAAATTCCTAGGAAAATAACTATTAAGGAAGACATTTAATTCCAGTATCAGCAGAATACTGGAAGAATCTGCAACGATACAATGCCATAAACTACACAGTGAATAGTGTTAGGGGAAAAAAAATACACAGTTTCATGGTCTATCCACAATTATCCATCTGAAATGAAACAAACCTACAAGCTGAAAAAAAGTAGGACAAAAGTAGGAAGGGCCTTACTTGTTTAGAGGCATGGAACCATCTCACCAACCAGGTATTAGGGAGTTTTGGTTACCCCAGAAGAACTTCTCTTCCAGCTCATTCATTCCTGTTCCACAGCCTACACATATACATACTGTAGTAACAGCTACTACCACAAATTTTACCTGAAGAAAGGACCAGTTATGGTTAGATAGATAGGATGTTCTTACCAGTCTGGTCTGTTTCATGTGCTGGAACTTGAAGTGGACCTAACATAATTCAATCCCATGGACAAGAAATGAGCAAGTGGTGAGGATTTCAAAATCAAATTAAAGTGCTCCTTCTAGGAGAAGAGTAAATAGATGCCACTTGATCTATAACTAGATAAAACAGCAAAGCATTATAATCACTGATTCTGTATCAGTAAGAGATAAGACCACACTTTTCACATATAGCACAGTTTTTCTGATCTGACCTCTGCCTTCCCCAGTGTCATTTTTGCCATTTTACATTGCATATTGCTGCTGCTGCTGCTGCTAAGTCGCTTCCGTCGTGTCCGACTCTGTGCAACCCCATAGAGGGAAGCCCACCAGGCTCCCCCATCCCTGGGATTCTCCAGGCAAGAACACTGGAGTGGGTTGCCATTTCCTTCTCCAATGCATGAAAGTAAAAAGTGAAAGTGAAGTCGCTCAGTCGTGTCTGACTCTTAGCAACCCTATGGACTGCAGCCTTCCAGGCTCCTCCATCCATGGAATTTTCCAGGCAAGAGTACTGGAGTGGGGTGCCATTGCTTTCTCTGACATTGCATATTACATTCTGGCAATATCCAAATGCTTGTATTTCTTTATTAACTCAGTGTTATTTCTGTACTTCATAATTTGCCTTAAAATAAAAACAGCTTTGTGCTTATACACATGCTACACAAAGCTACTGCCTTCATATCATCAAGCCTCAAGTGACAAGTCTTCCAGATATCTTTCTAACTGTGAGGCTTGACTTCTTGGTCTTCTCCTGTGTTCTCACAAAATTGTACGCACAGACTTGTACTACATTTATCACATCAAAAAAAAATCTATATATTTCTACTCCCCTTACTGCAACAGGTAAACCAGTTTCCTGGGATGGACACTGTGTCCTGGTCTCCTTTGTGGTGTTAGCACCAGACACAGAGCCTGTCTATGTCTTTTCTAGATGCAGCAGTACTTCAGATGGTAACACAAGTTCCAAGATTCCGGGTAGGGCACAGGTGGTCTGGGACAAAACCACGAGAGCCAAAGGTAAGAAAAAGGTAAAGCCAAAGGGAAGCATCAGGCATAATCCAAAATTGATCACTTGAGCTGACAGCCCAGCATTAATCCAGTAGAAAGTAAAATCCAAGAGTCCTTAGCTCAGGAGCAGGTGAAAGCCACGCACGGACAGGTAAAAAGAGAAGCAAATCAAGAGTATAGCAAGTGGATCATATCAGAGAACTGAAAGCAGAATCTAGAACTCTTCTCCTCACTAGGATCCAAGTTTCAGGAAACCTGATAAGAGCAGCTCTTGTTTCAGGACCAGTGGGTAGGAAGAAGGTTAAAGATATAAAGATGGTCAGAAAGCTGTGAAGGTAACTTCACATGTAATATCTATTTGTGCTCATTACATCTTTACTAAACCTAAGAAAAAATGTAACTTGATGTCACAAATATAAATTAAGTGTCCTTTTAAAAACTAAAACCTCAGTCTTTTGACTAAACCCATCTAATAGAAGATTGCAATCAACATCTGCCTAAAAGTATGTTACATTGGCTCCTACATTATGAGACAGTAAACAATCAAAGGAGTCCACAAAATTATTAAGTATATTGGGTACAATGTTTTGGAAACTATTTTCAAATGCATTACTATATGTAGTTTCAATGTATATTAATAAGTGGCAAGATAACTCAGAAATGTGTTAAACAAAAGACTGTACACATATGTACTATTTGTACTAGGTGAAACTGCCTGATTTGTGTTTGCAATAAACATGTGAATCTATTAAAGGGCCAAGAAAAAAAAAGTTAACATTGAATATTCAGAACAAGGAATAGTTTTATCTTAGGGAATATTTCATTGGCAGATGGAAGTGAATATGCAAAATTGTTCCAGTTAAGCAAATGTTCCAGATAAATTTTCAAGATAAAGCATATTTGCAGTCCTATGCAATTTGCACTATTTTAATAGTCTGTTACTGGATGATTTTTTATATGACATTTTTATCATCCTCCTCCTTTGGAGCAACACTGAGTATTAAAAACTGAAATGCAAGAAACGCTCTGGCCAGGCACTGGATTAGAGTAGAAGTAGAATGATGATGTTTTAACGGAACTATGAAAGGATGACAGATGCACAAGGAAAGTTCTTAAACATCTTGGAGATGAAGCCCATTAAGTCTCCAAACCTCATGATATCTGTCTCATCACTCAGTCTGGGATCCGTTATACAAATGGCTCAGCACTTCCAGGATGCATTAGACTCAGTGCCCCAGTGTTAGGGCCTCATTCCTGGAACCACAGTATTGAATTTATGGATGGAATTCAGAAAAAAAAAAAATTTGTGATTCCAAGATTAGAAAGAAATACATGCCACAGGGATTAAGAGACTCTTAAATCATAAACTCTGAATTTGATTCCAGCTCTACTGAGTATTAACATATGTCAGTCAGTCAGCTCAGTCACTCAATTGTGTCTGACTCTTTGCGACCACATTGACCAGCAATCCAGGCTTCCCTGTCCATCATCAACTCCCGGAGCTTACTCAAACTCATATCCATTGAATCGGTTATGCCATTCAACCATCTCGTCCTCTCATCCCCTTCTCCCCCTACCTTAATCTTTCCCAGCATCAGGGTCTTCTCAAATGAGTCAGTTTTTCACAACAGGTGGTCAAAGTATTGGAGTTTCAGCTTCAGCATCAGTCCTTCCAAGGAATATTCAGGATTGATCTCCTTTAGGATGGACTGGCTAGATCTCCTTGCTGTCCAAGGGACTTTCAAGAGTCTTCAAAAATACCACAGTTCAAAAGCATCAGTTCTTCAGCATTCAGCTTTCTTTATAGTTCAACTCTCATATCAATACACAACCACTGGAAAAACCATAGCTTTGACTA
Source organism: Bison bison bison (assembly GCF_000754665.1). NCBI lineage: Eukaryota > Metazoa > Chordata > Mammalia > Artiodactyla > Bovidae > Bison > Bison bison. The sequence continues at coordinate 3,592,970 of NW_011495020.1, forward strand.
GATGGACCTTTGTTGGCAAAATAATGTCTCTGCTTTTTAATATGCTGTCTAGGTTGGTCACAGCTTTTCTTTCAAGGAGCAAGCATCTTTTAATTTCATGGCTGCAGTCACCATCTGCAGTGGTTTTGGAGACCCAAAAACTAAAGTCTGTCACTGTTTCCACTGTTTCCCCATCTATTTGCCATGTAGTGATGGAACCACATACCATGATCTTAGTTTTCTGTATGTTGAGTTTTAAGCCAACTTTTTCACTCTCTTCTTTCACTTTCATCAAGAGGCTTTTTAGTTCCTCTTCACTTTCTGCCATGAGGGTGGTGTCATCTGCATATCTGAGGTTATTGATATTTCTCCCAGCAGTCTTGAGTCCAGCTTGTGCTTTATCCAGTCCAGCATTTCTCATGATGAACTCTGCATATAAGCTAAACAAACAGGGTGACAATATACAGTCTTGACGTACTCCTTTCCTGATTTCGAACCAGTTTTTCCATGTATAGTTCTAACTGTTGCTTTTTGACCTGCATACAGATTTCTCAAGTTAAGATATCTGATCTTGGGCAGTTTGGTAACTCTTAATATGCATCTGCTTCCTCACCTGTAAAATGCAAATAATAATGTCACGCACCTCGTAGAGCTGCTGTAAGAAATAAATCATGCCATGACTATTAAATGCTGGCACACAATAAATTCATGGATGAGGACAGAAAGAAATGGCTGAAATAATCAAATAGTGCAACATTCACATGAATATCTTTCTGTTGCATTGGTCTATAAACTCTAAGAGTTTTTGTCACCTGTATATGCCATTAGAAATATTACTTGACTAAACTCAAATTCAGCTTGAAAATAAAAGTAAGGGTTTCTGACTTTTAGTTGGAAAAATCTATGTGTTTCACACATAATAGTAACAACTTAAATGAACCACAGTCTCAAGGTAATTTAACATTAGCTGGAAATAGCTGGCTTCTAAATCTTAATGGGAATAAAAAGAATATTTGAATATTTGTGTCACTTTACTTAAACAGACATAAGAAATGCACAACTTCTTTCCAAGTTGAATTACTAAGAAAGCTATCTTTAAGTAGTCATCAAAAAATTTTAACATTCACCACATTTTTCTGAAAATAAATTTACTTTTAAGGTTTGAATAGGTTTTTGATATCAAATCCAAAGTACTCGCTTTACACAAGAGAAAACTGAGTCCCAAAGATGTGTGATTTGCTCAAGGTAATATAGAGTAGTGATCAGAGACTAAGTACCAGAATCAGGTCCCTAACTACAACAACATCATTCATTTTAATACCTCACAACCAACAGTGAGATGCATTAACTAGTACATAGTTACACACTAGAGAGGGGCTGTATCCTTTGGTATTTTCTTCAGTTCAGTTCAGTCGCTAAGTCATGTCCGACTCTTTGTGACCCCATGAATTGCAGCACGCCAAGGCCTGCCTGTCCATCACCAACTCCCGGAGTTTACTCAGACTCATGTCCATCAAGTCGGTGATGCCATCTCCCATCTCCCATCGTCCCCTTCTCCTCCTGCCCCCAATCTCTCCCAGCATCAGGGTCTTTTCCAATGAGTCAATTCTTCACATGAGGTGGCCAAAGTATTGGAGTTTCAGCTTTAGCATCAGTCTTTCTGATGAACACCCAGGACTGATCTCCTTTAGAATGGACTGGTTGGATCTTCTTGCAGTCCAAGGGACTCTCAAGAGTCTTCTCCAACACCACAGTTCAAAAACATCAATTCTTCAGAGCTCAGCTTTCTTCACAGTCCAACTCTCACATCCATACATGACCACTGGAAAAACCATAGCATTGACTAAATGGACCTTTGTTGGTAAAGTAATGCCTCTGCTTTTGAATATGCTATCTAGGTTGGTCATAACTTACCTTCCAAGCAGTAAGCATCTTTTAATTTCATGGCCGCAATCACCATCTGCAGTGATTTTGGAGCCCCCCAAAATAAAGTCTGACACTGTTTCCACTGTTTCCCCATCTATTTCCCATGAAGTGATGGGATCAGATGCCATGATCTTCATTTTCTGAATGTTGAGCTTTAAGCCAGCTTTTCCACTCTCCTCTTTCACTTTCATCAAGAGGTTTTTTAGTTCCTCTTCACTTTCTGCCATAAGGGTGATGTCATCTGCATATCTGAGGTTATTGATATTTCTCCCAACAACCTTGATTCCAGCTTGTGCTTCTTCCAGCCCAGCGTTTCTCATCGTGTATTCTGCATATAAGTTAAATAAACAGGGTGACAATATACAGCCTTGATGTACTCCTTTCCCTATTTGGAACCAGTCTGTTGTTCCATGTCCAGTTCTAACTGTTGCTTCCTGACCTGCATATAGGTTTCTCAAGAGGCAGGTCAGGTGGTCTGGTATTTCCATCTCTTTCAGAATTTTCCACAGTTTATTGTGTATTTGCTTAACACTTACAAATTCCTATCAAGAGTCAAGTATCCTATGTAAGGTGCTGATTTAAAAGATATTAAGATATTATCCATTTTCCAAAAATAGAAAAGAACTAATGTAAGTTGTGAAATAGGACTTAATCAAATATTCCTGGAAGGAAGGGTTGAAAGAGAAGATAAAATAAAAGATCATTTTCTTCATGACTTCATGGTGTGAAAAGTCATTATCAAGAGGAAAGTGTTAGTTGCCTTCCAAATTCAGGGAAAAAAAAAAAAAAAACAGGCAAAATGCCAAGAGATGTAGACCAGTGTGGTAGATCATACTTCCAAAGATGGTCACAGAAAAATCTCCCATTCAACATCCTGCTTTACCATATGAATTTATATTCCCATCAGTAAGTGGGAATGGATGGATTGAAAATGGATGGTTCCTACGATCTGTTTTGAACTATAAAATGTTGTTAGAAGTTATATTGTATAACTTCTCTTGCAAGGTCTTAAAAGGTCCACACATGTTTCAGCTCTACTGTCTTATAACACTTCCTTTGAAAACCCAGTCACCATGCTGTGAGGAGCAAGCAGGTGTGTGGAGAGGACCACATGGAAAACTGAGGCTCTTGGCTGACAGCCCAAACACACTGGGCTCCCAGCTGACAGTAAGCACCCATTTCCAGCATGTAAATAAGATCACTTAGACCTCATCTGATGCCACAAGAAGCACAGTTGTTCAGAAGTGCTCTGTTCAAATTTCTGATGCTGAAAACATTGAGCAGATTAAATGCTATTGTTGGGAAGTCAACCAAACATCACCTTCTAATTATTCTTCAGACTAAATGACCTTTCTATGTCCTTCTGTAAACACTATTATTGCCCTACCAAAGCACTTATCATGCTTCATCTTAATTACATGTATCAGCATTGCCTCTGACTGAAGCTTTGCTAGTTTCTTCCAAACGCTAGTAGTGTTAGTACAATTTTGAAAGTTAACAGAGTTGGACATAAATATTCTTTATCTTATGTATAAATTCAATGAGTAATCCCTTTCCTTCCCTTAGATAATTCTCTCTCTCTGAATTTCCAGATGGATAACAAGGGATGACATATGTTAATCCAAAGCAAATGTGCTTTCTTCCTCCCTCCTGTTCTGGCACTATTTTCCTTCTCTCTCTCAACACACACACACACACACATACAATACAAAACAACACAGGCAAAGAAAAATACCATTAGTCAACAGATGCACTGCTAGAATAGAAGTCAAACTGAGAGCTCATAAAGCAAAGAAAAAAGAAAGAAAAAATGTTCCTGACAGTATATAAAAAAGAAGCTGGCTAATTGCCAATTCAAAAAGAATTATTTAGGTAATAATTTTCAAATCATATGCCGTAATTTTATTACTAGAGCAAGGAAATGAATATGTAGCAGCTCAGAGCAAACTGAAGGCTTTCACACCATTTCTGGCTTGTCTAAAACTTCAGACTCCTCTCTCCTTCACACCTGAGCCAACTGAGCTTATATATAAACACATACCAAGTGCCATGAAACAAAGGCCCCTTTTCTTCAAGTAGTTGAATATATTTTATTAGCTATATTAAAAATAAAGTGGAAACTTATTTGTTGCTTATAAACGTTCAGATTTTAATATTTTGATGCAAACTACAAAATGCAAACTATGCAAACATAACAATTGGCTGAATTGTGTTTCCCTAAAATTCATAAGCTGAAGCTCCAATACTTTGGACACCTGATGAGAAGAGCTGGCTCATTAGAAAAGACCCTGATGCTGTAAGAGATTGGAGGCAGGAGGAGAAGGAGGTGACAGAGGATGAGATGGTTGGATGGCATCCCTGACTCGAGGGACATGAGTTTGAGCAAGCTCTGGGACAGGGAGCTTGGCGTGCTGCAGTCCATGGGGTCCCAAACAGTAGGACACGACTGAGCGACTGAACAACAAAATTCATATGCTGAAGCCCCAGTGCCTCACATCTGAGCATGTGGCTGTATTTGGAAACTGAGTCTCTAAAGAAGGAATTACGTTAGAGCAAGGTCATTAGAGCAAGCCCTAATCCAATATGACTGGTGTCCTTGTAAGAAGAGGAGTTTAGGACATACAGACACACCAAGGTAGGCCAGGTGAAGACACATGAAGAAGCTGGCCATACACAAGCCAAGATGGGGAGCCTCAAAAACCCACACTGCTCATCCTGTGATCACTAACCTGTAGCCTCCAGGCGGTAAGAAAATAAAGTTCTGTTGTTTAAGCCACCCAGTCTGTGGTAATTTGTAATGCCAGCCAGAGCAGACTAATATAACTACTAACTTCCTAAATTCATGGCAATAAGCACTTCCTAAATACAATACTGGTATTACTCACAAAGATCACTTTTCCATAAATATCACCCACCACTAAAGAGAAATATAACTGAGAGAATTTCTTGTAAAATCAATGTAACACATTCTATGGCTGTATATTTATGTGTTTTCTTCCTAAGTCTGGCCAAGTATTTCATAACAGCCTCAGGGGGACAGAAATGGTATATTCAGGAACCCAGGCAGAGTGCTGCAAGTCAGAAAAGTTCAGGACTGAGATGTGGAAATAAGAAAAAACTAGCTGCAGGGTTAGTTTCCTGGGGTGATGATAAACTTTCTATAATGGGAGAGAGTTTGCCTCAGATCAAAACAACTTGTCCCGGGTGAGAGGCACCTTGATTCCTTGCTCCTATTCCATGGTCCCCTATAAAACTTCTAGCTGAAGGTTTCCTTCTGTTGTTCTGGTCATTTGTTTATGTGTCTGCCTCAGTTCACTGGCCCAGAAGTTCTGGTAGAGCAAAGACCATGTTTCTGGCACAACAAAGGCACATGTGTTTGATAAATTGTTGAATGAGTAAATGGATTACTACACAAAAAAAAGAAAAGAAACCAAAGATTCAGGGCATCTGACAAAATTCCAAACAACAGGCAATCAGCAATGCGGGTAGATTAATGTATTTAATAGTGGATATCAGTATAATGAAGTCATTGAACAATACATATTATCAGCCCCTTGAGGCATTATTCATCTCACTGTAATTCAGTCTCAAGAAGGTCGTACTCATCACATTCAAATTTGGTTATATGTTTATAACAGATAAACAACCAGACTCAGTCAGTGTTGAATCAATGAACTTCAGCCTTTCCTTCCAAGGAAAAGATTAATCCCAGAGTCCCTTGGGATGAGAAGACCTCTATTTGGAATATGATTTAGGAACAGAACAAAGTTAAACTCTATAGGGACAACTTATATAGCTATACTGAATCTCTGGCCTAATCTCTAACATATTAGGTTCTCAATTTTTTTTTCATTAAATCAATGTTCATTCACTTTTAAAATATATCCAACTTAGCTCAAATGTAACGTACTTTGAAAATTAATAAAAGCTGTGCTGTAAAACACATTTCAATAATTAACTAATCCACTGATACCAAACATGAATGGGTGGAATTTGGTGAAATCAGCCCTTCCAGCATTGTCCTTCTTTAAGTCACATAGGGCCTGTCAGCCTCACGCAGCCCCACTCGGTATTAGATCTGCAGCCACTGAGAAAGCACATGGATCAAACTGCTTAATCAAGATGTGTTCTGTTGTACTCACCACGCCAGTTATTTTAATGTGAGCTGAGCATCCATCACTTTAATTACATATTCATAGTGCCTTAGCCATCTATATGACAACTGAATTATTAACAGTGTTGACTATTTGCCTTTCTGATCCAGGGAGAAAGCTGTAGGGAAGGAAGGGGTGAAAAGGAAGGTGGAGCTGATAGAAAGGGTGAAAGGAGAACTGACATTAATTAGACACATGCTATGTGTCAGCTGTGGTGATAGGCCTATTTATAACATTTCTCATATTATACAGTCCTCATAACAACTGTTTGAGACAGATATAATCATCTCCATTTTACAGACAGGTTAAGTGAATCTCAAAGGTTTACTAAATCAATTTAGTTTAAGACAATAATCATTTATATTTCATGATTCCATAAGTTGATTTTGGAGGCAAGGTTCAGCTGAGATATTCTCTCATCTCTGCTGGCCTTTCTCAAGCATCTGCTGTCACTGTAGCTGAGCTTGGGAGACCTTGGTTCTGGAGGGTGGCCAGTCATTAGCTGGAGACCACTCTCCTTCATGTAATCTCTCTACATGTGGCAAGAAATCTGAGCGCCAATGGGCCACACAGCCATTCATTCTCTAGCCACTTCATTACGTTGGCCAAAGAAATTAAAAGACCAAATCAGAGTCAAGGGCTGGGGGAATAGACATCACTGCTTACTGAGAGGAGACACAGAGTCACGTGGACAGAGTGGAGAGTAAACAATTAGAAATACTTTGCAATTAAACCAGCATAGATTGCAAGTAACTTTTCCAAAATCACCACACTGTTAAGCACTGAGATAGATTTTGAACTCAAGTTTTAAGTCTTATTCTTTACTCTTTCTTCATGTTATTATTCTCCTTAAAACAAGCTGTAATTAAGTAAATGGGGTTGGGGAGAAATGCCAGTTTCTAATTAAACCAAGATAACTGTGTATCTCTCCATACCTTGGAAACCCAGTCCTCACCTAGAAATCATTTTCAAGTAAAGTAGCTTTCCATGAAGAGAAGGATTCTCCTAGGTTGAAATGCTTTTCAGGATTAGCATCAGGCTATGTTTCACATGCATCAAATTGAGCAACTGCTTTTGAACCGTTACACTGGAAAATCATCATACACAGAACTATACAAAAGTGCATACTAAAAAAAAAAAATGAACTCAAACTGAGAAGCATAATTTTTCTTTTATAAAAACAGTAGAAACATTCTGTGGAGCTCGGATCATATAACACAACTCTGTTACCACTGTCATTGTAATTTCCTGTAATAAGGCTGCCTCTGCATGTAAAAAAAGATATTAGGGTTAGAAGAATCTTGCTATCAACCTTACCCCTATGCCCTGTGGCCAATTTTTATCTATCCAGATCTTGTTTAGAATTTTCCAGACCATTTCATATTTCTTTTTTCAAGGACTCTCCTTCAAAATGTGTTATTCCAAGTTGAATTATACTCAGTTAAGAGTCCAGTTGGTTCATCTTTTGATACAATTATGAATAGCAGCTTTCTACCTAAGCAAAGAGGATTTGGCTCCCAAAATATAAATTGTAGATACAGCAACAAAATTAATACTAAAATAATGAGCCAAGTTTTGCTGATTCATTAGTATCCTCACAGCCTAAAGAAGGAGTGAAGACAAGTAGAATCCTGCTTGCTCTGTATAACAAACAGAAATAATGCAAAACTAAAGCTCCACATACTGGCTTGCTGCCCATATGTAATGTTCTCCATCTCCAACTATAGCTTTTTCTCCCATCACTGTAAGTTTTTGGAACAAATTCTATTTTATTCTAGAACAGTTCTCAGCAACTGCCACAATGCTACAGAAATGGTAGATGTTCGAAACTGCTTGAACAATGACAAATTCCATTAACTCTATTGTATATGTAATTAAGAGCTGTGTCCTGGGTGGGCCATTTTTGCTCTTCATCTGATAAATTGCAATGAGACCTGCAGCTTCTTGCTGCTTAGTTGCTTCAGTCGTGTTCGACTCCGTGTGGCCACATGGACTGCAGCCCTCCAGGCTCCTCTGTCCACGGGACTCTCCTGGCAAGAATGCTGGAGTGGGTTGCCATTTCCCTCAGACCTAGTTTACCTTAAAATCTCCCCAAAAAATTCTTTTAAAAAGAGTTAGTACATTATTTGTGATCCTTAATAGCCTCTATTTTCTGGAAAGAATCTGTTAGAAATGCTACATATCGACTGTTTTGTTGGTCTGTTTGTCTTGTCTGATTATCTTTAAATGTTAGGTGAAAGGGAGAGATTCCTTAAAAAAAAAAAAAAAGCCAGACTCTCAAATGCAGACTCAATCGAACTAAACAAGTAACAAGAAGCCATACTGCAAATGACAAGTACACTGTGCTCCTCCCGTTTGAGAGAGATTCCAGCAAGGAAGTTTTTCAGAGACTGAGTATTCTCTAGAAGTCATACCCCACAGTGGTTACAACCAAGACAAGGGCACCAGGCAGGGGCACCATCCAGGATTAGGAATGGCTTTCAGAGCAAATTAATTCAAGCAGCACAGTGCTACCAGCATCATCTTGGCCTAACTTCTCGTCACAGGAGGACCTTACAGGCCTTTGAACTTGACTCTGAAAATGGCACCTCTATAAAAGGCAGGAAATTTCAGCCACTGAGCTAAGGATAAGCCACGCAGACAAAATGAGGATGGCCCTCTTGGCAGGAAGCAAGAAGTCCCACAGTACTCAGGAAATAATAGCAAACAGCAAGAAAGATAATTTTTTAAGTACTGCAAGGTAAAACTGATTACACAAATAAGGGTAGGAGTTGTGAATAGTAACAACTAACTTTGACCCCTAGCATGCAGCATATACTACAGTAAATGTTGAATTATTATTTCATTGAATTTTCACACTGACTCCAGAAGGTAGATTCTGTTTTATTCCTATTGACAGATAAGAAAACTGGCAAGACGTTAAATAATAATGCTCTCCAGGTCACACAGCTAGTATATAACAAGGCTTGGTTTTGAAACCACAGTTCTCTGATCCCAGAACCGATGTCTTCAACCTGTACACTATTTCCTCAAGTGAAGCCTGGAGTTCCATTTAAATGAGGAAAGGATGAGCAAAACCATATTCTCTTTACAAAAGGGGAATTTTCATTGTTGTTATACAACTAAATATAACTAATCATAGATAGATGATTTTGCATAAAACAATTATTCAAAGTATGATGCTACACATAAGTATAAATTACCATTCTCAGATAGAAGAGGATTGAGGAGCCCTTTCTTTTGGTAAGAATAGAATATCAGCTCTCTCAGTTTACAAAATAAAGCATCAATCTTCCCATTATCACTCTCTGTCATTCAAAGTACAAACATACTTCAGTAATCAGCTCAAAATCCCAAATCATCAGGTCTGAACTTGAGGGTAAAACCTTGAATGAAGTCAAAATCAATTGTCAAAATTAATTCAAACTCTCACCAAAAGGGTGAATATACTCTAATTACAGTCACCATTTCTTGACTACTTATTATGTGTCACATGCTTTACATGAATTAGCTTCAGTTCTCATATAGCAGGGCATATTGATATATGTTGTTGGTCATTTGTTTTTGTTTGTTTTAATCCCTTTTACCCATAATTGTCCCCCTCCCATTCAAATGACAGTAATATTTATCTATACATACTGTTCTTAGCTTAGCATTTGATACACAGAGAAAAATGAGTCAAATGCATGCCTTTCAAGCACTTCTACAGATTTTTATAAATATTTTATGGAAACATTAATATTGAACTATACAGTTTCAATTGCAGGAACTAGATGCTTGAGAAAAAAGTTTCTCTCCCTCAATTTTCTCTGTTCCTTTCTCTACCTCCATCTCTCTCTTCCCAACCTTCCCTCACTCCTTCTCTCTTTTTTAAAAGTTTAATCATTTGACTTTATTTGTCAAGATCCAAATCCTACAGAATTCACTAATGAGAATTTATTCATTAACCACATAGTGGTTAAAAGAAAAATAATGTATGAGATTATATACTAGCCTTATTTAGTGAGAGTCATATGCCAAGGATTTAGATGAGGTGGGACTGAAATGAGGTGGGAAATCCAGCTACCTGCCCCCTTCACCATCACTCAGAATTAACATCTGGTGGGGGAAATGGTGAAATAGTAGAAACTGCAAAAGGTTATTAGATGTATTTTGAAAAATCACAGAGTATAAAAGATAATCACCTGAGAAACTAAATATAGTACAAACATACAATGAAATATTGTTCAGCCTTAAAAAGGAAGAAATTCTGACAGATGCTACAACAGGAGTGAAGTTTGAGGATATTACGCTAAGTGAAATAAGTCAGTCAAAAACAAAAAGACAAATGCTGTGTTATTCACTTATACGAGGTATTGAGAGTAGTCAAATACAGAGACATAAGTAAAATATGATTTCTAAGGGCATTTCCAGGAAGGAGAAATGGGGAGTTATCATTTCATGAGTATAAAGTTTTAATTCAGCAAGATGAAAAGAATTCTGGAGATGGATGGTTGCACAGCAATGTGAATGTACTTTTAACACTAGTGAACTGCACACTTAAAAATACTCATGATACTAATTCTATGCTATGTGTATTTTACCACAGTAACAACTTTTTTATTTTAAATAAGCATCTGACTCTCCAGAGTATATACTCAGAGGATATAAGCCTTATACAGAAGCACCATATACAGCATAGCAGTAGAGTAGCAGTGGCCCAGAAAGTTGTCTAAGAAGATAGCTATCATCAAAGAAACAAAGATAATAACTGCTGGTGAGGATGGAGAGAAAGGGAATCATTGGATGGTGGGAATGTAAATTAGTACAGCAACTATGGAAAACTGTATGGAAAGTCCTCAAAATATTAAAAATTTAATATCAAGTGATCCAACAATCCTATATCTGGGTGTTTATCCAGAAGAATTGAAATCAGGATCTCAAAGAGATACCT
>NW_011495020.1:3604061-3604546 GCF_000754665.1 Bison bison bison
TGGAATTTCAGCTTCAGCATTAGTCCTTCCAATGAATATTCAGGATTGATTTCCTTTAGGATTGACCGGTTTGATCTCCTTGCAGTCCAAATAAACCTCAAGAGTTTTCTCCAACACCACAGTTCAAAAGCATCAATTCTTCAACATTCAGCTTTCTTTACAGTCCAACTGTCATATCCATACATGACTACTAGAAAAACCAAAGCTTTGACTAGATGGACCTTTGTTGGCAAAGTAATGTCTTTGCTTTTTAATATGCTATCTAGATTGGTCATAGCCTTTCTTCCAAGGAGCAAGCGTCTTTTAATTTCATGGCTGCAGTCACCATCTGCATTGATTTTGGAGCCCCAAAATATAGTCTCTCACTGTTTCCATTGTTCCCCCATCTATTTGCAATATAGTGATGGAACCAGATGCATGATCTTAGTTTTCTGAATGTTGAGTTTTAAGCCATCTTTTTCACTCTCCTCTTTCACTTTTATCAA
>NW_011495020.1:3604646-3605561 GCF_000754665.1 Bison bison bison
ACTCATGATACTAATTCTATGCTATGTGTATTTTACCACAGTAACAACTTTTTTATTTTATTTTATTTATTTTTTTAAAGTATTTATTGAAGTATAGTTGATTTACAATATAATGTTAGTTTCAGGTGTACAACATAGTGGTTTGCTATTTTTTTTACAGATTATATTCCACTAATAAAAGTTATTATAAGATAATGGCTGCAATTCCCTGTGTTATACAATGTATCTTTGGTGCTTATTAATTTTATACTATTTTAAATAAGCATCTGACTCTCCAGAGTATATACTCAGAGGATATAAGCCTTATACAGAAGCACCACATCCAGCATAGCAGTAGAGTAGCAGTGGCCCAGAAAGTTGTCTAAGAAGATAGCTATCATCAAAGAAACGAAGATAATAACTGCTGGTGAGGATGGAGAGAAAGGGAATCATTGGATGGTGGGAATGTAAATTAGTACAGCAACTATGGAAAACTGTATGGAAGGTCCTCAAAATATTAAAAATTTAATATCATGTGATCCAACAATCCTATATCTGGGTGTTTATCCAGAAGAATTGAAATCAGGATCTCAAAGAGATACCTGCACTTCCATGATCATTGAAGTATTATTCAAAATAACCAAGACATGAAGGGAACCTAAGACTCAATCAAAGGACGAACAGACAAAGGAAATGTGGTATAAATATGAATGGACTATTACTCAGCCTTTAAAAAGAAGGAAATTCTGTACACCCTAAACTTCAGTTCAGTTCAGTTTAGTCACTCGGTCATATCCAACTCTTTGTGACTCCATGGACTGCAGCACACCAAGCTTCCCTGTCCATCACCAACTCCCAGAGCTTACTCAAACTCATGTCCATAAAGTCGGTGATGCCATCCAGCCATCTCATCCTCTGTCATCCCCTTCTCCTCCT
>NW_011495020.1:3605661-3606988 GCF_000754665.1 Bison bison bison
CTCAAGACTTTTCTCCAACACCACAGTTCAAAAGCATCAATTCTTCGACATTCAGCTTTCTTTATAGTCCAACTGTCATATCCATACATGACTACTAGAAAAACCAAAGCTTTGACTAGATGGACCTTTGTTGGCAAAGTAATGTCTTTGCTTTTTAATATGCTATCTAGATTGGTCATAGCCTTTCTTCCAAGGAGCAAGCGTCTTTTAATTTCATGGCTGCAGTCACCATCTGCATTGATTTTGGAGCCCCAAAATATAGTCTCTCACTGTTTCCATTGTTCCCCCATCTATTTGCAATATAGTGATGGAACCAGATGCATGATCTTAGTTTTCTGAATGTTGAGTTTTAAGCCATCTTTTTCACTCTCCTCTTTCACTTTTATCAAGAGGCTCTTTAGTTCCTCTTTGCCTTCTGCCACAAGGGTGATGTCATCTGCATATCTCAGGTTATCGGTATTTCTCCCAGCAATTTTGAGTCCAGCTTGTGCTTCACCCAGCCTGGCATTTCGCATAATGCACTCTGCATATAAGTTAAATAAGCAGGGTGACAATATACAGCCTTGATGTACTCCTTTCCCAATTTGGAACCAGTCTGTTTTTCCATGTCCAGTTCTAACTGTTGCTTCTTGACCTGCAAACAAATTTCTCAGGAGGCAGGTCAGGTGGTCTGGTATTCCCATCTCTTTCAGAATTTTCCACAGTTTGTTGTGATCCACACAGTCAAAGGCTTTTGTCAATTATATCCCAATAAAGATGGAATTGATGAATGTATTAACGAATAAGTGAAAAAAATAAAGAGAGAAAGTGGGGGAAGGAGGATGGGGGAAGGGAAGGAGAAAGGCTTGATAAAAACCTCATGGAAAAGAAACTCTGAAAGAAATGGAGTGCTCCTAAACCTCTTAGAGGGACCCAGAAATGAAAAGGAGCATTGGTATACCAGAAAGATATTTACATTCACAGTTAGCATAAACGGTGAGTAGACTGCAGAACTAGAGGCAATTAATTGTCCAAAATTACTCAGGACAGACACAAAGGCCCATAAGGCAGCACCTGACACCTAATGGAACAAGTTATACCTCAACAGATGCCAGTAAGCCCAGAAACCAGAGAGGTAACCAACCAGACTTTTCTCTTCTATCAACAGCATACTATCATATTATATGTTTCTCTCAAACTAGGATCACATGGAGAAATAGGAAAAAGGGACAAGAGGAAGGGGATTTTTTGTTGACCTGAATGTTTACTCAAAATAGATGGTTTTGAACAAGTGGTTGACCAATCAGGAAAAGGGGAGGGGGTGGGATGAATTGGGACACTGGGATTG
>NW_011495020.1:3607088-3612438 GCF_000754665.1 Bison bison bison
TTCACTTTGCTGTAGAGCAGAAATTAACACAGCACTGTAAAGCAACTGTACTCCAATACATTTAAAAATGAGTGGCTAAGCTATTGTGAGTTGATAACATTGATTATGTTGTTCACTGATGAGCAGAAATATGCTCCAGCTATTTCAGTCACAAAGAAATAAAGAACAAGATGTTTTTGCAGACCCTCTAATGTAATGGTGAAATGTTTTATTTACTATATTTACAACTTCCCTCCAAGGAAAATAATATTATTCTGACTACAGATGAGACTAAGTTTTCACATAATTAAATAACTTGCCCAGTTTGTATTTTCTGTGATTTGAGATTCACAGTGTTTCCCATTCTGAAGTCTATCTACTATGTTATGGTAACATTTTCAACATGTTCTCTGTCGCATCCTTGTACCAGGTTAGATTCCCAAAAAGACACATATTCTTGTATATACACCGTGAACATACATGGCCAGTAGTTTTATTCTTGACTTCTTCCTCAGTCTCTATTCATAACTTCTGTCCCCTCAGTCTGTCCTCCAGGTCTAGTCCCAAATCTGAAGCCCTGGACTTCTTACTTATGGCAGAGGGTTCTGCTGCTCTTCAATCATGTTAATCCAATTCCCTGGAATTAGGAATTGAACAATACCTGAGGTCTCCTCAAACAAATTTTTTTCATAACTCACAGTACTGGGCACATTCTTCCCTGACAACCATAGCCTGATCAACAGATTCTCACCACTCTGTGCTCTCCCAGTGGGAAACCCAGTCTTAATAATTTTAGCAACTGTGGCTTTTTGTGAACACTCCCTGGTATAGGCAAATGAACCTCCAATGTTAATTTTTCCAGTTGCCCTAAAGTCTCAGTCCACCTTCATTTACGGTCTTTTTCTTCTCTCTCCTAGTACCATTCTCGGAGAAGGCAATGGCACCCCACTCCAGTAATCTTGTCTGGAAAATTCCATGGACAGAGAAGCCTGATAGGCTGCAGTCCATGGGGTCGCAAAGAGTCAGACACGACTGAGTGACTTCACTTTCACTTTTCACTTTCGTGCAGTGGAGAAGGAAATGGCAACCCATTCCAGTATTCTTGCCTGGAGAATCCCAGGGACAGGGGAGCCTGGTGGGCTGCCGTCTATGGGGTCACACAGAGTTGAACACGACTGAAGCAACTTAGCAGCAGCAGCAGCAGTACCATTCCGCCTCGAGAGACTGTCACATCTTATTATTACATTTCTGGTATCTGAAAATACAAATTTGGCAATAAAAACACATACATACACATATGTAATATATATACATATATGAATGGAGGAGCAGTTTGTTGACTGTTTAAGCACAGTAAAATCCATATGTGTTATAAAGGCATACTGACTTATTTAGTACTAATATACATCCATGAAGAGTTATAATTTTCTGCATTTCTTGAAGTGAAGTTGCTCAGCTGAGTCTGACTCTTTTTGACTCTGTGAACTGTAGCCTACCAGGCTTCTCTGTCCATGGGATTTTCCAGGCAACGGTACCGGAGTGGATTGCTTTTTCCTTCTCCAGGGGATCTTCCCAACCCAGGGATCTGTGTTTCTTAAGTTTATGTAATCATTATGTACTTTTTAACAAGAAATATCTTACGAGACTAGGTTTCAGAGTATATGCTTTAGAAAGTGTTATGTTGATGAAAAATTATATTAATAAAGTCAGAGGTTTTGAGTTTTATCACTGAGTCTTCAATTATCTGTGCTGGAAGCAAATATGAATAAGACATGCTACCTTCTATAGACACTTCTTGTTCCGCCTCTCAAACATCATTCCTCCACCTTCTTGAAATCACTTCTTGATTTTCCTTTTGAGAACTATCCTGTGGGTGGGTGCATGCTCAGTTGCTTCAGTCATGTCCGACTCTCTGTGACACTGTAGACTGTAGCCTGCCAGGTTCTTCTGTCCATGGAATTCTCCAGGCAAGAATACTGAAGTGGGTTTCCATGCCCTCCTCCATGGGATCTTCCGATTGAACCCACATCTCCTGTATTTCCTGCACTGTAGTGGATTCTTTACCCAATGAGCTACCTGGGAAGCCCATCCTCACCCAGTTTGGATATGGTTGATTGATTCTATCCTTAGCTTCAAGGACAGTACCATGAACCAGCTCAGCCAATCAACATATTTAAGCCCACCAGACACAGAAATTGGTTCAAAGTGCTCACATGACTGAAGTCAGGCTGACTCTTAAATTATTTTTGTTGGAATTCTTGGGAAAGAAAAACTCTTTTAACTAAGGTTTCTCAAATTGTAGGATATAAATCTGAAGCTGCTTGGGGGTACCACCTGGAGAAAGCCAGCCTAAAAATGAAGTCTATCCAAGAAAGCTGAGCCAAAAGTTATAGTGTTGGTGGACATAATAGTGTCGTTGTGTCTAGCTGAGGGCAGACAGAAGCTAGATTTTTCAGTTACATCAGCTATTTTTTTAATCCATTATTAGTAGGGTTTCAGTGACTTTTGACCCAAAGAATCCTGATTGATGCACTGCTCACTAAATAGTCAGCACTGTGCCCCAGTAACAAATAGCACAGATAGAGTACTTAGGAAAAGTTAATTCATAGCACTTAAGAGAAGTTAATCCACTTTCACGAATCTAGCCTTACATCCTTTATCCTAATTCTGGAGCAAAAAAAAAAAAGTCACAGAATTAATAAGAAGGAAATCTCTTTCTTCTGCAGTCAAACAAATGAACCCCAACTTCAGGTTTCTGCTTTTTTTCCTTAATTTATTGAGGCCTTACAACTCTCAAAATGCTTTAAATTAAGATCCATTTTGTGAGCCATGTGAATCATAATTAATCTTTGCAAAGCACCTGGAGATTCTTGGGTAAGAGACCAGATAAAAGACAAAGCAACATTATTAAATAATTTAACCATTATTGTTTTTTCAAGGGAAAATACAAGAATGAAAATCTTCAGGGAACATAATAATCAGGGAGACAATAATGAAGAGATGATTAGAAAGAAGCTCCTTGTGTACCCGCATAAAAGAAAATCTTTCAAGAGCTTTTGGTGGATGCATGGCTTGGGTTTCATATCCCTTTATTCCCCACAGATCAATCCCTCCTCCTCTTTAGCCCAAACAAACACACACACAGACCCAAGAGGAAGGGCCTTTGTGCACATTTGAATTAACGGTTGTGAGGAGAACGTGTAATAGTTCCTATATAACAATGGAAACGTAGTGTCATGAGACACTTCTCCAAAAAGCAAAGCTGCCTGGCAGAGATGAACATTTTAAAAACAAACAATCAAACAATAGAGAAATCTCATAAATATCAGTTCTGATCACTCATTAGAAACTAGGAGAAAAGGAAATCACTGATTCTAGACAAACTACTTATGGATATATGCAGATATAGAGCATGACTTGTAATTTGGTAAGTAAATGGGTGTTTTCCTAAAAACAAATTTGGGTGAAAAAAAGCTCCCAGCTTGGCAGGTACATCTTTTGCAGCCCCCACAACAGGATTAATTCCTACAGTGCTACATCACTTCATATAAAGGTCAGACTCAAGCGATAATGATGAAAGGACAGGTCATCTCCTAAGAATTAATGACTGGAGGGAAGGAATTGATGGTCTTTGGCTCTACCTTCGGCCATTAACCCCAGCTGGCCATTAATCCTCAGGAAATGCCCTGTGTCGAGGATGTTATTGCTGTTATAAACTCTAAATGAAGGAAACTGCACAGGCTCAAACATTGGCATAAGAAATTGAACTTAATGAATGATGCATTTTGAAAAGCATACTCTAGATCGTCAGAGAAATAGTTGAGCTACATGTGATTTGGCCGGCTTGCATCCATCGGCTTCTTTTAGTTATGCTATAAGTAAGACTACAAATGATGCCAAAACTAGGCTCTGAATCTCACCAGTTTTACATGTGAGTGCTGTGATTGATATTCCATTATTGTCAGTGTTCCTGATTAGTGCAATATAATTACAAGGTTTATTGCTTATGTCAGTGAAATTACACAGAGAAGATTAGCAGCTAGCAGAGGGTTTTGCAGACATTTCCAAAGGTCTGTCCGCCCACTGACTAGTTGATGGAGCTGATATTTTGCTCCCCACCAAACTATTTGTAAAAAGGGAGCTGGACTATTCCACGTGCCTTTCTGACTGACATTTCCAGAACTATCATCCTTATGCCTGAGGTGATAATTTCCCAAATTGGGTTTGTGTGCTGAAAAGAATAAAAAAAAAAACCCACAGCTGATCCTTACAGGCTGCTTGAAATGCCATCTCTGCAGGGACTCATCTTGAAGCAGTACTTCCAGAGTGGCATGAAAGGATTAAGAGGTAAATAAAGGAATTGGGCAAGCTCCAAAGTCAATTCATTCAAACAGCCACTTGTAGGAAAAACAAAAAATAAAAGTAATACCATGTTGGGATTAACAGTGAGAAGTAAAATTAGTCAAGGCATTGTAAGAGCAGTATTAAACAACAGAAAGAAATATCCTGGACCAAAATGTAAGACGTTAGCTGGAATTGGGAAACAACAGAAAAGTAATTTAGTTTCCCAACAGACACCATTAAGTGATCTCTGCTAAGTGCTAATCTCTGATATGATGTACTTTCAAATCAATAAATCAGACCCACTCTGCTCCTTCAGGAAAAAAAAAACAGTGATGAATCTGTACATGGAGGAAGTCTCAAATAGACAAAGTTTAAATATCATATTTTATCTAGTGCTTTCTAAATTGCTGTAATTTATAAACTTTAAAGTAAGATGCAAGGTAAGCATTTTTACCCCAACTTTGAAGATGAAGAAGCTGTGAAACAGTTATGACTCGAGACTCCAGAGACAGAAAATGAAAATACCAAAATTTGAACTTAGGACTTTCTAACTCCAAAGTCCATGTCCTTCCCATTGCCTTTCTTTAGAAATGACACCTACACATGAGATTTCATCTTAGTCTAGCCTGTGACTCTTCATAACACCGCTCAAAGTGAAGAGGAACTAAAAAGCCTCTTGATGAAAGTGAAAGTGGAGAATGAAAAAGTTGGCTTAAAGCTCAACATTCAGAAAACAAAGATCATGGCATCCTGTCCCATCACTTCATGGGAAATAGATGGGGAAACAGTGGAAACAGTGTCAGACTTTATTTTTCTGGGCTCCAAAATCACTAAAGATGGTAACTGCAGCCATGAAATTAAAAGATGCTTACTCTTTGGAAGGAAAGTTATGACCAACCTAGATAGCATATTCAAAAGCAGAGACATTACTTTGCCAACAAAGGTTCGTCTAGTCAAGGCTATGGTTTTTCCTGTGGTCATGTATGGATGTGAGAGTTGGACTGTGAAGAAGGCTGAGCGCCGAAGA
>NW_011495020.1:3612538-3634317 GCF_000754665.1 Bison bison bison
ATGGATGTGAGAGTTGGACTGTGAAGAAGGCTGAGCGCCGAAGAACTGATGCTTCTGAACTGTGGTGTTGGAGAAGATTCTTGAGAGTCCCTTGCACTGCAAGGAGATCCAACCAGTCCATTCTGAAGGAGATCAGCCCTGGGATTTCTTTGGAAGGAATGATGCTAAAGCTGAAACTCCAGTACTTTGGCCACCTCATGCGAAGAGTTGACTCATTGGAAAAGACTCTGATGCTGGGAGGGATTGGGGGCAAGAGGAGAAGGGGACGACAGAGGATGAGATGGCTGGATGGCATCACTGACTCGATGGACGTGAGTCTCAGTGAACTCCGGGAATTGGTGATGGACAGAGAGGCCTGGCGTGCTGCTATTCATGGGGTCGAAAAGAGTCGGACACCACTGAGCGACTGATCTGATCTGAAGCTACATCTGCAATCTCATCTTCCAGAGTATCCTGAACATGCTCCAGCCACAGTGACTTTGTGCCATTCCCTGTCTGCATCCCTGAGCTTCCTCCCACACCCAGTGTCATTGCCTGTAGAGACCAGTGTCCACGTGCCTCCTTCTCCACAAAGCCTTTCCCAATATCCAGGCAAATGTTATCTTTTCACCATCTGACCACTCATGTAGCATTAGGCACTGACCTTTGACAGATTATTTTATATCACACTTATTTGTATATGGAACATATTCACTATTAAATTATAAGCTTTTTTGAAATAGGAATTCATTATATTTCACCTTTGTTCCTCATCATTACCATATCTTACAAAATGAATGAATGATGAATGCGAGTAGCTTCTTTTGATTTTCTGATTATTTGTAAGCCCAAAGAAAGACTCAACCTATAAAGCAATCACATACAACCACTCCTAAATTGTTTTTGAAGAATTTTGATTAGAGCATTTGGCCTGAATCTTCCAAGATCAATCCTGGCACATTGACAGGGCCCTGAGTTTCCTGAGACTTAATAACAATGTAATCACTGGTGTAGTCAGTGATATGTATAAAAATGGTACTACAAGAATGACAAGAGGTAAACTTCTGCCAAGAAAACCTCCATAGGTGAACAGCTGGATGAATCTATACACATCATAACCTAATAGAACTAAGATCAGATTTGAGTCTAACACTGTATTAATCTTTCTTCTTAAAGTATTGTCAGACTGAATCTCAGTCTCTGAAAACCACACTATCATGCAGACACACACCATCACAACTAATTAGTCCAGTTGCAGCTCACAGCATGCTGTATGTGGACATTCTCTAAATCATCCCCCTTGCACTGAGGTTTACCGTGGTGACTAATGAAAGCCACTTAAAGAAGCACCTTGCAAACCTCTCCTGGATGATAGAAGGTTGAAATGATAACATTTTCTTTGAGGAGAGAAGCAGTTGCCTTACAGCGCTCCTTCAAAATACAATGGATTCAATAAGAGGCCCTATCTTTTGATTTTATAGTGCGAGGTCACAGGCCTTTGGGCCTTTGACGCTATAAACATGTACCTCCAAAACCAACTCTTTCAGAAGTTATACAGGAGACAATCACAAGAAGCATCCATTTATCTCTCAAGGAGAAAGAAAAGGTTTGTGCAGACTTTGTAGTCAGTTTTATGCTATCTTACATGCATGTAACTCAGATAATGCTTCCTTTAAAATGAATTGTCTTCTCTCTCTCTCATCTATAATGCTATGGAGGGGTTTTTTTGTTTGCAAGAGTGCTATTTTCACAATAGTATCTGCACAAGGAAGACAGATGGATTATAGAAGCACTTAGCTAAGAGTATAGTAGTTTTGTCATATGCATTTCTTTATCAACAAAAGCACAATTTCTAAGATATACAATGTTCCCACTGATCTAGACAATTAAAACCAAGCATCACAAATTTAGGGGGGAAAAGCAGAATTAGGTGAGAAGGAAGAAGGAGAAGTGGAGGACAGAAAAGGAAAGAGAAGTGGAGGACAGAAGGAGGAGAAGAGAAAGTAGGTGAGAGAGGAAGCAGAAGAGGAACAGATAGAGAAGGAAAGAAAGAAGAGAAAGAAAAAGTAAGGCACTAGAAAGAGATCAGTTACTAGCAGCAAGATTGACTTAAACAGTATCAAAGAAAGCAACTCCAGTTCTAAGTTATGCAGCTCACCCTTATTGGATCATAACAACTGAAATAGCAAAAATACATGCAAAGATGTTAAAATTACAATTTAATCAGGTAACATGGTTGATTATCCTGCATCTATGTATCAGAGGGGAAATGTTAATCGCCAGAGGAAGTAATTTGTCTTATGTGTAACAGGTTAGCAAACTTATTTAAAAACTCAAGTAGCTAACATTAAACAAAGGAAGGATATGAACATTTCTATATATAATTTGGCAAACTATGTATCTCTGTGTTTTTATTAACAAAAAAACATGGGTTTTACAGGAAGGAGGCTGATAGCAAATTCGAATATTTCTATGAGGGATTTACTAAAGCCAGGCTGGCTATCTGGCTGGGAAAGGAACATATTTGCAGAAACATTTACATTTTCTGAGAAAGTATCTCATGTCATGTTTCCTGAGCTGCTGATCCACTACCCAGGAATTCTGTTAGAACTGCTTTTCTTTGGTAAAAGAAAGATCTTTCTTCACATCGCATCTCACCCCTCCCTCATCTATTGAATCTCCTCCATGAAACATCAGAAGTCAGTCCACTTATTCACAGACTCTCCATGTGGCAGGCAGCATGCTAACCACCAATAATGATGTATGAATTGCAGCACTGATGTCTTTTGGGAGAATAGCAAAAAGAGCCTCATGTTTCCACCATGAGAATTTCATCTTCCTGCACAAGGAACTCTCGTCTTTAAGTAACAGTGTGTGAGTCAGCACCACCCCGCCCCAGGATAGAGCTCCTGCATTACTTGAAGGCTGATCCCTGGAGAAACAAGCCTAGTTCCTTTTTCATCCTGCTTCATAGCAGGAAGGAACAGGGATGCCTCTACTAAGGCTTTCTTAGCCCTCACCCTTTGCTGGAAACAGCGTTTGTGGCATGGTTCGCTGCTTAACAAATACAAACACTGACATTCAGCTCCATTTTCCCATGACTCTGTGTAAATCAAAATTGGGTCATAAACGCTGCCTCCTATAAAAAGCAATAGGTCAAGAAAACCATTTCATAACTTAATGTGAAGAAGTAGTCAGACCCACGTTACCATGGCATTTATGAGAAAGGGAGACAGAAAGAAAACAGCATAAAAAGTGTAAGGCAAGATTCTTTTTCAAACTGAAGAGATTCTTGTGCCAATATGTTTTTATAGGAAAATATCTGGTATTCAGATATATTTTTGCCTGACAGAAGGAAGCATTGTCACTTCTCTATGTGAATACTCCCCAGAGAGAGGATGTATCTACTTAAGGGTAATCGTAATTTGTAGGGGCAAAGTTCTTACCCTCCAAAAGTTTATCTGGGTGAAATCAGGTTGAAACAAATATCTGAGGGAGTCTTGAAGAGTAAAGTGTATAGGAAAATACCTTTATTTGTAGCTTGCTGAAGCAAAGGCGTACCATGTGATTTGACTAGGTCAAGCTTTGCAAATTGATTAAATGCTTCCAGGGGCCATAAATGAATAATGCAAAGTGGGAAGGGACTTGTAGAGACACTGGCCTAAAAGGCAGAATGTGTGCCCAAATTCAACTTCACATACCTACATGGATGGTAGATGCTTCACCTGAGGCACTAGTTTAGAATTATTTGAGTGCATGATTTTCTGCAGAGGAGGATAAATGGGTTTAAATTTGCAGTCTTTTCTGAACAAGCTGAAAAGTAACCTACTTTTTTTACAGCACACCTTCCTGAGTGGATCTCCATAAGCTCTGGTACCTCTAAAATCCTGGGCTCCCGTGAACTTTTTGCACCAATTTGCTTTCCACCACAGAGAGAAGGCTTTCTCCTGGCATTGCCCCTGCCATCCTACAAGTGTTACAAATACCCAGATCTTAAGTACCACTGGGTACCAATATTCCTCGGCTCAGTCTATAAAGGCTGAGCTCACTGTGCTCACTGCAGTCTCATCTCAGGGGGCTGTTTAGATGCATTCTCTGCTGTAGGTAAGACTCCTGGGGCCCCAGCTGGCACATGAACATGTGACTAGTCTCAGGAGGCACAGACAAGAAGGTATCTATGGGTCTGAGTGAAGAGTTTTCTTTCAGTCCTCATTCTAGACTTTAGGCTACCTTTTGGTCCTCATTACAGCCTCCTTAAAACTCTGCTCTGTTGGGTTTCTTTTGTTTTCTAGATATCTTCGTACTTCTTGGTCCTTCTGTGAATCCCTCATGAGATGTTTCTCCGTTAACTACCTCTTGCACCTTATGGTTCCTTAGGGTTCTGTCCTCAGGCCATCGCTATTATAAAGACTCTCCCCACATGAAAGGAGGGAAGGAAATGATGTGTCTGTATAAGGGGAAAACATTAGTTTCCAGGAAGACAGAGAGAGGGCTAACGAGAATCAAAGCTTGTAATAGGAAATCTTCCAAATGGTATGAGAAGGAAAGACATGAGCTTCCTAGACGTAGCACAGCAACTAGGAACATGAAGGCTGTGCATTCCAACATCATTATAAAGTTACAATTATAACATCATGGATTGAGTTCCACTTTACATGCATTTACATGCATTATTACATCATGTAATTGCCAATTCAACTCTACCAGATATTATTCCTGCTTCAACTCAACAGAAAAACCTGAGACTCTTAAGAGGTTAAGAAATTTTACTAAGCCCCTTGGATGCAGAGGTTGAGAGGGATTCATATCATGGCCTGACTACATCCAAAGTTGGTTCTCCACATTATACTATGACAATATACCTCTGATGGTAAGAATTAATCTTTCTGCCTTAGCAGGTGAAATCTCTGGTGAGTGACATCTCTGAGACTCTAGGGAACTTCATCACTCAGATTTGGGGGAAAAGCATTAATAGTTGTGAAGGGAGACAATTATTTCCTTCTCATACAAACTGCCAACATCCATTGTATCATTGAAAAAGTAAGAGAGTTCCAGAAAAACATCTACTTTTGCTTTGTTGACTATGCCAAAGCCTTTAACAGTATAGACCACAACAAACTGTGGAAAATTCTTCAAGAGATAGGAATACTAGATCACTTTACATGCCTCCTGAGAAATCTGTATGCAGTTCAAGAAGCAACAGTTAGAACTGGATGTAGAACAAAAACTGGTTCTAAACCAGGAAAGGAGTACGTCAAGGCTGTATATTGTCACCCTGCTTATTTAATTTATATGCACAGTACATCATGTGAAATAAACCCCAGGCTGGATGAAGCACAAGCTGGATTAAAGATTGCCAGGAGAAATATCAATAACCTCAGATATGCAGATGACACCACCCTTATGGCAGAAAGCAAAGAAGAACTTATGAGCCTCTTGATGAAAGTGAAAGAGGAGAGTGGAAAAAATTGGCTTAAAACTCAACATTCAGAAAACTAAGATCATGGCATCCAGTCCCATCACTTCATGGCAAATAGATGAGGAAACAATGGAAACAGTGAGAGACTTTATTTTCTTGGGCTCCAAAATCACTGAAGATGGTGACTGCAGCCAGGAAATTAAAAGACACTTGATCCTTGGAAGAAAAGCTATGACCAACCTAGGCAGCATATTAAAAACCAGAGACATTACTTTGCTGACAAAGGACCATCTAGTCAAAACTATGGTTTTTCCAGTAGTCATGTATGGATGTGAAAGTCGGACTATCAAGAAAGCTGAGTGCTGAAGAATTTATGCTTTTTGGTGTTGGAGAAGACTCTTGAGGGTCCCTTGGACTGCAAGGAGATCCAACCAGTCAGTCCTAAAGGAAATCAATCCTGAATATTTATTGGAAGGACTGATGCTGAAGCTGAAACTCCAATACTTTGGCCACCTGATTCGAAGAACTAACTCATTGGAAAAGACACTGATGCTGCAAAAGATTAAAGGCAGGAGGAGATGGGGACGACAGAGGATGAGATGGTTGGATGGCATCACCGACTCAATGGACATGAGTTTGAACAAGCTCCAGGAGTTGGTGAAGGACAAGGAAGCCTGGCATGCTGCAGTCCATGGGTCACAAAGAGTCAGACATGACTGAGCGACTGAACTGAACTGATCCTCTTCTATCTATAGTAAAACATGCCTACTCTACCCCAGTGAAGGGAGTTGATAATAGTGTTAGTCAAAATATAGAAATTTCACTGGACCAGGTTTTAGAAGTGATCTGGTTAACTCTGCTTTATAATTTGACAAATTCTGACTACTTTTTTCTTTTATACTCCTGTTCCCATGTGATAAATGTATCTGAGAATGGTCTACTATTAAGATATGGGCAAAAGTTACAGAAACTTGACCCTAAGCAAGCAACATCAGCTGGCCCAAGAGAGAACTTTGTCTAGGCTTGGGTATTGTTTCTCACACATATAGATTTTTGGTGGGAAACCTCCAAGCGAGATGGGAGGTGATAAAATTTCCAAGGAATGCCTAAGAATGCTAATGCTGTGTTAACTTTTATTTTTAAATGGTGGCATGAGTTTATATATATCAAAAGAAAGAAAGCTAGCCAAAGCTGACAGTGAAGAGCAATTCTAAGCTGTTTCATTATGGATTTTCATAATATAAACCTGATGCTTAGATCAGGAATAAGCAAGCTGTTTAAGAGCACCTCCCGACACTTCGGTGTAACCACAGTGCTTCTTCTTTCCATGAGCACTTTCCCCTGTGGTGCCTCTCTTCATAGGAAACCGCTCCTTGCTTCCCCTCTTAACAGGGAAGGAAGAAAGAAACTTGGCAGGTAGTGGTGGTTTTTACTGTCTTCCTCCAGCTGCCCCAGAGCCAGCAAGGGCCTGCTGAGTTTCCTACACAATCACCAATTAGTATTACCCAGCCCTGAGGCAGACTGAGAGGCAGAGGAGCCTAGGGAAGGATGTACAATGTTTCTGCTGCAGCAGCCAGGAGCTGTGTTTACCTGGGGGAGAGACTCACGGAAGGAACAAGTTTAGGGCAAGGGTGCATCTAGCCTGGGACAAGGACAGCACAGATTGCCATGCGCAGTGGGCCATCTACAGCCAGAGTTCCAGCACTGCACTGATAGGTCCGGACTGTCATCACAAAAGAACAGCTCTTTTGAAAATTATAACATGTACAACACCAAGAAAAAAGCTTCTTGGAAACAGAATTATGTAAGAACTCTTGTTACCTGGTTTTAGCTGCTTTAGCACTATAGTTTTGATAGCTAGGTAGGAGTCATAATTTCCAGATATCTACATGTAACTCAGGGCTTCCCAGCTACCACAGGAGTAAAGAATCTGCCTGCCATTGCAGGAAACACAAGAGACATGGGTTCGATCCCTGGGTTGGGAAGATCCCTGAAGTAGAAAATGGCAATCTACTCCAGCATCCTTACCTGGAAATCCCATGAACAGAGGAGCCTGATGGGCTACAGCCCATATGGGGTTGCAAAGAGTCAGACACAACTGAGCACAGCACCATCACCACTACATGTAACCCACGATGTAAACTGGCAGTTTTAACTAACCAAGAAATAACTAATAGAAAAACTCAATTTTCAGAGTTGATTAAAAATTCTAGCTCCCAAACCTTGGCTGTGTTTTTCATCTAAAACTGATCACAGGATTTTATAATATCTAAGAATATTCAAAATAACACTAGAACTGCCTAAAATCTCATCTAGAAGCCCGGCAAGACTTTCCTCACTGAATACACTGTAGAGAAGCAGAAGAAATTAACACAAACAAACAACTGAGCTTTGACTATCTTCTACAAGTTCTCTTTGGTCTAGGTATTAGCTGTCCTCATAAAACAACATCTGAAAGTGTCCCTTGATTCAGAACTTTATTTGAATGACAAATGATATTGATTCTCTATGTGTTGAAAATTACTTAGGAAAAGGAAATGAGAATTAGATTCAATTTGCTGAATCTCCAAACCAACATATAGATGAGCTGTATGGACTGAATAAAGGATATTCAATGAGATCTGACATCAGTCTCCAATTCACCCTCGTAGGGAAGACATGCCTTAATCCCTGAGTTGAAAGATGTAAGTTGGCTTCATCCTGGGTCCTCTCCTCCATGTCACAGATTGACATTATCTAGTAGAAGCACCAGTAATGACCTGTACTGGAAGCTCACTTCTTGGTTCTGGTTTCCTATGTCTGGCTTCCCTTATATACTTGACTAAGCCGATTTTAAAACAGTCTTTGTCAAACACTTGTGAAAAAAAAATGCATTTTTTTTTCCATCCAATACTCTGCAAAAGGCAAATTAGGGCTGCTGTTTCTATAGCCCTGGGCAACCTGTACTGAGAAGTGAGTTCATTTAGCTGTAGTCACCTTACCAATGCACTCTGTCTGTGGGGTCAGTATGCTTCTCCACATTATGAGAAGGGAAAGCAAGCTTCAAACACATTTTTGCAGAAATAATCACTTCTTTGTTTCGAATGGAATATTAAAATACATCTCCCACTATGCTAAAATATGGATACCATGATCATTTCTACCCAATAAGTAAGCCCCTGGCAGAAGTTTAACTCAGAAGAATTTTAAGAGACTGTTCATTCAATAGCTCTCTATACAGTATCATTATTTATATTTATTTAAATAACTGTGAAAATTCAAATGGCAAGAAGCTACATACAAAAAAAATGTTATCGTTTCACAGAATATATGATATCAAAGAGTTGCTGGAAGTTCAAAGTTAGGGAATATGGAAAATTTGAAATGTAAACACCTGGGAAATTTTACTTCAGCAGGCCTTTTGAAAATATATTAAAAACTGTCTCTAAATATTAAAACACAGGCTGCTGGTAAGATTGCATTTAATGACATTTGTTAGTGACATGCTGTACATTGCTATCCAGAAAGAATAGGAAAATTCAACTATTTCCCAACTGATTTACTATAACACAAAAAAAAGAGAATAATTTGGTCATTAATCAATAATTAATTTTAAAAATACCACCTGTGCAAATGGAGCCTGAATATCAGAACCTTGTGGTATTTTATATGTACTACTCTGATAAGACTCTCAGTGTCTAAACAAAGTCAATGAGATCAATTAATAACGTCCCCTTTCTACTTCTAATAATTATACTCACTAACTTCTAAAGCCTTCCTCTGCATCAGGCACATGCTAAGTGCTTAAAAATGTTGCTTTATTTAATTTTTCCAAACACCCAAGAAAGTAAGGCTCTCAAATTCACACAACCAGACAAGGTCAAAAGCCCTAAAGATCTCTCCTTTTCCCCTAAATCCTGGTCAAGTGCAGCCCAGTTTATTCCTAAAATTTAGTAAACCATTACCTCTTGGGAAAAAAAGAGGCATTCATTTATTTTTAAAGAAAGTAATTGTGTCTCCAAAGGAAAATTAATTACCCTCTAAGTACCACCATCTGTTTTAATATTTTCAAGCCTAAACTTTGAGGGGAGACACAGTAACATTAAAATGACCCTAAAAGTAGAGCCCAAATGATCTTTGTCATTAAGGAGGCAGAACAGAATCATCAAGCACCAAGAAATTTAATATGAAAATGATGTTGTATGAGGGGTCAGGAAGCTGCTTCCAGAGTTGATGAAAAGATCTCCCAATACAAAGCATAGCTGCATTTGTATCTATGGGAGATCAAAATACTGCAGAGTTGAAAGGCCTACATATGCCAAGATACTACAGAGATGTCCCAATCAGAAAGGAATAGTCATAATGACAAAGATTCCAGAAAAGTAATTTGTCAGAGGTTTTCATTTCATAGGAAAAAAGTTTACTTACAAACTTTCATTATACGTTTACTATATGTAGTTATGCTAGTTAGAGGGAGACAACGGTAAACAAGAAAGCAATCCTGGCCCTAAAAAGTGTGCTGAAATATACTAAGAAATAATGTATTTATAGAGGATAAGCACAGTAGAACTTTCTGAAGTGACAGAAATGGTCTATCTTGATAGTGGGTATGTGCACTCATGCAAAGGTTTACTCCTCTAGTGGTCTGGCCAAGTAATTAAGAAACTACATGCTATGCATTTTGTGCTACGCTAAGTCACTTCAGTCATGTCCGACTCTTTGCAACCCTATGGACTATAGCCCACCAGGCTTCTCTGTCCTTGGATTTCCCAGGCAAGAATACTGGAGTGGGTTGCCATAGCATTCTCCAGGGCATCTTCCTGACCCATGGATCGAACCTGTGTCTCTTAAGTCTCCTGCATTGGCAGGTGGGTTCTTTATCACGAGTGCCACCTGGGAAGCCCTCTGTGCATTGGCGGCTTGAACAAATGAGTAAATATATTAAAGGAAATGGGAGTCAGGTGTGTCGTTGTTGGAGAAGGAAGTTATAAATAAAAGGAGGGAAAGAAGAAGAAAGTACCATTGAAAGTTCCAAAGTTTAAACAATAAGTGGTGTTCAAAAAGTCCTGACCCTCAGGTCAGATTCACCTTCCCTATGTGTTGCTTGAAGCTCACAGCGTTGGTATCACAGCATATTTTCCTTGCTTTTATTAATTGGCAATGCATTTTAAAGTGGACATTTCATTTGAGCTGAGCAGCAGAGCCTGGGTTTCCATTTGCAAAGGAAAGCATGGTGCTCCCAGCCTGTGTGCTGCACTCAGCATTTGCTCAGCACGGATTCTGTTTGTAGACAGGCCAGGTGTTCTCTACTTGGATCTGTTCTCTACATAACTAAACTCCCTTTTTAATTTGTGTTATTTTCCTGTCTTTAGTAAGTAGTTTGGTTGGCAACCCCTAGGAAAAGCTTAAAAATTGCTACATAGTTAAAACTTAGTTACATGAGCAAATTTCTCTCAAAATGCGATGATGATGAGAGAATAGTTATCAACCAAGACAAGAAAGGGAGTAAACCAACAAAAAATATGTCTTTGGTGTTGCTATTTAGTCACTAAAATGAGTCCGACTCCTTTGCGACCTGATGGACTGTAGCCCACCACACACTTCTGTCCGTGGAATTTCTCAGGCAAGAATACTGGAGTGAGTTGCCATTTCTTCCTCCAGTGTATCTTGGCAACCCAGGGATTGAACCCAAGTCTCTAGTGTCTCCTGCATTGGCAGGCAGATTCTTTACCACTGAGTCACCAGGGTAGACAATAAGTTTTTTTATGTGCTACCCATAACAAAGAAGGTTAATACCATAGGAAAAGAATTTTTGTCACTCAACTAATTCTAATTTCCTAAGTGAAAAAGATTTATAATATAGTCACATTGCTTCTGCTGCTGTTTAAGGATCAATAGGGATAGAGTCTGTGACATCTCACTTAAAATTCCCGAGAGAAGGGCCACTTGCTCACTGAGAGAGCTATCTTTTTTTAAAGTTCCCACTTCTCTGCGTTCAAACCAGAAAGTCCCTTTCCATACTCACCTTGGAATAAATGTGCTGTTAAGAGATAGAAGAAAGGATGATTTTAAACCACAAGGGTTCTAAGAAGGAAGAATCCTAATAAAGAAAAAATGAAATGGCAGGACAGTCTTTGTGCTTCTAAATGAATCATGTCTTTTTCTTTTGCCTGAATAACTAGATGGGTTTCAGATATGCAAAGGAGATTTGGGGAAGGGAGACTGAAGACGGTTGTGCTATATAATTGACTGAGAATTCTGAATTCCCAGAGGCAATTCAGAAGAAGAAGAATAGAAGTGGGCCCCTCATTAGGCAGTGTGGCCAGTGATAATGACTTGCAGTGAATTAAGAGCAAGGATGACTAACTTCTGGGCTTCCCTGGTGGCTCAGATGGTAAAGAATCTGCCTGCAATGCAGGAGATCCAAGCTTGATCCCTGGGTAGGGAAGACCCCTGGAGAAGGGAGTGCCCACCCACTTCAGTATGCTTGCCTAGAGAATTCCATAGACAGATGAGCCTGGCCGGCTACAGTCCACGGGGTTGCAAAGAGTCAGACATGACTGAGCGACTAACAACGACTAACTAACTTCCAATAATATACTTTCAATAACTTCGTTCTACTGTGTACAAATCTCTGGTATCTGCGGGTGCCTCGATAAGGTACCAAGAAGGGGCTCTGTATCAATTAGGGTTAGTCGCAACAATGACAGATCAGAGATAAAGGAACAAGTATAAGACAAGAGCTAATGACAAGAAGGCAATAGAGGCAGGACACTGCAGTCAGATGACCATCAAAGAATAAGCCTTTTGGGAACTGACAGAAGTCTTTGGAAAAGCAAAAGACTCTACAAGAGGAAGAATGAGGAGATGAGCTAGTCTTGCCTAAATCCTTAGGGGCAAAGTGAAACTAGTTCACATCTTGGTTACAAATTTATTACTCACCCTGCAACTGGTAGAACAAATGACTTATGAGCCTTATCAAGACTTGAGATTTCCTTCAATTCTAAGCATCTGCTTTCAAACATCTCTATGTATCCTTCTATTTTTAAGCCTGAGTAGTTTGAAATCAAGCACAATTGTAAATCTCTAATGACCTACCACATTTTATATTATCATTCAGCCGATCCAATCACTTCAATACGAACCCAGCACTAAGCCTCAAGAGGCTCATATTAATGCAATTAAGTAGTTAATTTTTCTAGGATGTGCACAGCTGTTGCCATTAATAATCTAATAGCCTTCATACTGCAGTGCTTGGGAAAAATCAAAGCAGCAATATCTAAAAAAATGTCAAGGAACTAAAAACTGAAAGCACAGAGAAAAATGCCACCAGCTGTAGACAGTAAAATCTATTCTACCTGACTAGTTACATGTCAAAGAATCAATGCCTGTCCTGAGAGATGAACATGAACTAGTGCGTGAAGAGCTGCATGCTCAAGATTATTAAGATCACTAAGTGATAATTCACAAAACACTGAACCCAGAGTTACAGTCTTGCTTTCCTCCCAACATTCAGTTCGGGGGAAAGGACTTTGTCCTTGACTTCCAAGTTCAAATCTCTACTTCCTCCCTCTGTACTTGCATCCAGCAGCATTTCACTTTCCTAACGTGTACATCTGTTCAATAATTATTTACAGAATGTCTACCATAAAACAGGTACTATGTTAAGATACAATAGTAATGCAATCACAGAACATTATCCCTGACTTCAAGGAGCTTACAGACTAGCGGTAAATAGTCAATTAATAGTTCAGAGTGCTCTGATAGTGACAAGGGAATAAAAGTCATTTCAGAAAGAGGGATTGATATAGAGCATCTATCTGCATTTTATTGTCATTCTTGTACTGAACCGTATGACCCATATTAACAAAAGTGATAGCAGGGGACAAAGCTAGAGAGGAAACCATGAACTTTATCACTGAGGGTTCTGAATAAGAAGCCAAGAAGAGACTGCTTTAGAGTAAGAATTCACTGGAAGATGGCAGAGTATAGAAGGGACAAAACCAGTTACAAGGTGATCAAATAAAAGAATTACAAAGGGAACTAACGTAGTAGAATGGCAATGGAAATAAATGGACAGATACATAGCAAGATTTGACTGATTGGATGGAAGGGCAAGACATTATAGGAAAAATAAAAGATAATAAGCAGCTTAGTTGTTCGAATAAGTAAAGATGCCATTTACTGAGCTATGGAAGGAGGAGCAGACTCAGAAGTAAGGGTGCAGTGGGAGATGAGGAGAGAATTAGAGGTACATGACATTGAACTAGAAATGTCCTATAAGCAGCAGGGTGTCTTATTCACTAGGGCCATTTTCATAAAAGGTGGCAGATGTCAATCAAGCTTTAACCAAGAGCGAACCTCACTGTAAATGTACTGGGATGGGATGTAACTGTACCTCAGCAAATAGATGATCAGAGACCTAGTACCTCAGGACACTGGACATTTCTCTCATTTATTTACTTAACTTTTAAAAAACTATTTAGTATTGAGATATAACTCATATAAGAATAAATTTCATAATATCTGACTTACAGACTGTCCATCTCTACATATACAGTCTGTATGAGAGTATACACGGTTGCCTGCAAATCCCAGACTTTGAACCCTACAATTAGAGGATGTCTAAACTATTTAATAAGTTGGGCCAACTGATAATATAGGGCCCTATGTGACACTAGATGCATTCGAGACAACCACCACCCTAACTTCAGCCCCGGATCTCAAAGAGAGGCTGTCCTGACTCCCAGTCTCAAATCCAAACGTCTCAGGGCATAAATTTATGGTCCAAGCTTGAGTGAAACATTCATCCCTGGAAATATTGGCTGTGGAACCTGGAAAGGTCACACAGCAATACAACTTCAACATACAGTTAGAAAGGGAGAGTCATTCCTAAAAACTGGATCCTCTGCAGAAAACCCCTTAGATGCTTACTACAGACATCTAAGTCTGTGCTAAGGAGAAAGGTCTGCTTTTGGAGCCATCAGCATATAGATGGAAATGATACCATGAGAGAAGACAGAGATCATTCAGAGAAAATGTGTATAGAAGGACTAGAAGGCCAAAAGAGGTTTAATGGGGAGAGAAAGGGTGACTTGATGGAGACTAAAAAAGAATGACTAAAGGGGTAGGAGGTAGACCAGAAGAATAAAAGCACTTTCATTAAAGAATATGTTGTTAAGCCAGTGGACAAAAGGGATTCAAGATGGTGAAGCTCTGTGTAAAATGTTGCAGAGAAGTCAAACGTCTGGGAATGAGCAAGAAGAGATCTTCGCAAGCTAAAACAAGAGCAGTTTCAACAGCATTGCGGGGACATGAGCAAGATTGTTGAGGGTGGAGGTGTGAGTGGAAAGTGAGAAAGTGATGACAGCATGTTACTGTCGTACCTCAGAGGCAACTGGAAGCTCCTAATGTACATAACAGCATTTTTGTGTATGTAGATATATGACTAGTGAAATTTGTCACAGCTCTGTGATTGCTTTTATTTACAGTCTTTGACACCTTGAATCATGAATTCTGGTTCTATACCATGTTTTATGCAAATGAGAACTTCTTGGGCTTATGTTCATCATGAATATAGATTTTTTTTTCCCCATCAAAGCAATATAAACTATGGAAAAAGTATATAAGTACCATGTGTAGTAAAATCATAAAATGTCCATTAAAATAATCATACCTTATATTACTACAGTATATTACAATTCTCTATGCATTTTGACTGTTATACCTCATTTTATAAACTGTTTCTAAGTGGTCAAGAGCTCTTCCTTCTAAGCAACCTAAATTAAGCCAAATACCATGAGGCATTCCTCCAATAATCAGCCCACCGACAAGATAAGATGCCTAAACACACAACAGTTATTGAGGGCTAGAATTTGATACAAACCACTTATTGAAATGGAGGATGACATTTTCTCAGGTAACAAACTTCTGTTTCTATGTAACAAGTCAAACGGACCAAAATAATCCTCTGGGGTTTTTAAAATTCAGAATTTAACTCCTCAAAATTGTTTATGGCCTGGTAACTTTAAACTTCATAACCCCTTTTCATTTTCTCAAGACTGCAGGATCCAGTTTCTCCAACAATTTTCAGCTAAAATGATACACATATGGAATAAGCAGAGACCAAGTTGAAAAATTAAATACTCCCCAGTGCATCAAGCAGAGTCCAGTTTACCCAAATCCAGAATATCCAAAACTCCTAATGTAAGCCTGAAAACATTCTGAGACTAGAAGGTGAGAAGTTATGAATAACTGGAAAAATGCTTTCTCAAAAGTCACAGGAAATCCTATCAACTCAGTACAATTCATTTATCTATTTACTCCATGCCTAATAAGCAAATGCTCAGAGGCTCAATTCTCTACTGCTTCAAAGATGATGGTATCCACAGTAAGAGAAACTTCTGCCTAAAGGAAGTTCTTTCAATAGCAACTAACTTTTCTGGACCACTAAGTTGTGTTGTTGTTAACCCTAATGTAATAGGTTAGATACTTTTTGCATGCATGCCTGGTCAGTCGTGTTCAGCTCTTTGCAACCCCGTAGACTGTAGCCCACCAGGCTCTTCTATCCATGGAATTTTCTAGGCAAGAATATTGGAGTGGGTTGCCATTTCTTACTCCATTAGATCTTCCCAACCCAGGGATCAAACCTGCATCTTTTGTGTCTCCTGCATTGGCAGTATTCTTTGCCACTGGGTCACTTGGTTCTTGACAATAAAAATAGCATTGTCTTATATACAGTCTCAAGAAATATCAATATTTCTTGAGAGAGAAATATCTCATGCAAATGAGATAAATATGAGAGAAATATCTCATGAGAAGTTCTCATTATGCCTCTGGGACACAGTCTGGAGAACAGAGGAATACTGGACATCTCCAGAGATTGAAAGTATGTATACCATTCAGAAAAAAATCAAAATAATTCTGTTAACTTCAATACATCATGTGGCCTTGACTCAAAGTTGGACTAACTCCAAAGCTGCTAGTGCTCAGCAGCCTTTGTGTTACACTATCTTTTTTGCTGTTGTTCCTCAAAGCAATTAACTTTCAGTAGCAACTAACTTTTCTGGACCACTAAGTTGTGTTGTTGGGAGAAATATCAATAACCTCAGATATGCAGATGACACCACCCTTATGGCAGAAAGTGAAGAGGAACTAAAAAGCCTCTTGATGAAAGTGAAAGTGGAGAGTGAAAAAGTTGGCTTAAAGCTCAACATTCAGAAAACGAAGATCACGGCATCGGGTCCCATCACTTCATGGGAAATAGATGGGGAAACAGTGGAAACAGTGTCAGACTTTATTTTTCTGGGCTCCAAAATCACTAAAGATGGTGACTGCAGCCATGAAATTAAAAGATGCTTACTCCTTGGAAGGAAAGTTATGACCAACCTAGATAGCATATTCAAAAGCAGAGACATTACTTTGCCAACAAAGGTTCGTCTAGTCAAGGCTATGGTTTTTCCTGTGGTCATGTATGGATGTGAGAGTTGGACTGTGAAGAAGGCTGAGCGCCGAAGAATTGATGCTTTTGAACTGTGGTGTTGGAGAAGACTCTTGAGAATCCCTTGGACTGCAAGGAGTTCCAACCAGTCCATTCTGAAGGAGATCAGCCCTGGGATTTCTTTGGAAGGAATGATGCTAAAGCTGAAACTCCAGTACTTTGGCCACCTCATGCAAAGAGTTGACTCATTGGAAAAGACTTTGATGCTGGGAGGGATTGGGGGCAAGAGGAGAAGGGGACAACAGAGGATGAGATGGCTGGATGGCATCACTGACTCGATGGATGTGAGTCTCAGTGAACTCCGAGAGTTGGTGATGGACAGGGAGGCCTGGCGTGCTGCGATTCATGGGGTCACAAAGAGTCGGACACGACTGAGTGACTGATCTGATCTGATGTGATATACAGTCTCGTATTAAGTAATAGCTGATTTAAATCCAGATTATTAATTAGTCTGAGATCAATTTTGTTTGAGGTATTAGATCTTAGACAGAATTACAGTCTCAACCAAGTCAAGTCCCTTGAAGTAGATGTGATTTAAAGTGCATCACTGTGTGTGTGTGTGTGTTAGTTGCTCAGTCATGTCTGACTCATTGTGATCAGATGAACTATAAGCCACCAGGTCCTCTGTCCATGGAATTCTCCAAGCAAGCATACTGGAGTGGGTAGCCTCTCCCTTTTCCAGGAGATCTTCCCAACTCAGGGATCAAGCCCAGTTCTTCTGCATTGCAGGCAGATTCTTTACTGCTTGAGCCACCAGGGAAGCCCAGTGCATCACTGAGGTAACAGGAAAATATTTCTAATCGTCAGGTGCAGAGGTTTAAGCATATGCTCAACAGGTAGAATTAGGCCTTGGGCATAATAAAACATTGCAGAATTAAATATTATTCCACTTTGAGGAACATCATGTGGCCTTGACTCAAAGTTGGACTAACTCCAAAGCTGCTGAGCACTAGCAGCTTTGGAGTTAGTCCAACTTTGAGTCAAGGCCACATGATGTATTGAAGTTAACAGAATTATTTTTATTTTTTTCTGAATGGTATACATACTTTCAATCTCTGGAGATGTCCAGTATTCCTCTGTTCTCCAGACTGCGTCCCAGAGGCATAAACAATTCAGATAAATTACTTCATTGATGTTCAAGATAACAACCACTGTAGATTTATCTTAGCAGAGATGATAATTACATCTCAATTTATGTTAAGGCTAGTGTCCCTAAGAACCTGTATGGTTTGCATCATAGATTTTCCATCTTTGCAGTTCTTTGGCATTGCTAATATTGTGAATGCTTAACACTTGACACATATCCACAAGGTTCTGAGCAGTGCTGAAAAAATATAGTCAATCCTGAAGGGAAGAAATAGTGACATAAGTACAAGGTTAGTTGAGTTTTTCCTAGTGAACACACAGAGGTTTATGTATAGGCATAAGCCCTAACTCCCTACATTAAGGGGGAAAAAAAAAATGGGCTATGGTGTGACCTTGTAGCTGGGGCTAGAATGAGAGGAAAAGAGAGGAGGAAACAAATGAGGAAAAGTTCTTCCAAAGAGTGGCCTGGAGGAGCTCTGCAAATACATAAACGAGGAGTGTGCACTGGGAGAAGGCAATGGCACCCCACTCCAGTACTCTTGCCTGGAAAATCCCATGGACGGAGGAGCCTGGTGGGCTGCAGTCCATGGGGTCGCACAGAGTCGGACACGACTGAAGTGACTTAGCAGCAGCAGCAGTGCACTGAGTTAATTGTCAGGAGGATTCACAGAAGACCTGCATTTGCTCCAGCTGTACCAGGTCAGCAAAGACATGGAGGTAGGGAAACTTCAGAGAAGAGCAAGAACTCTACATGTGTTGCTGTGGAAGGTGATAAAGTATCTTCTCAGTGGATTATCAGCAAATCACTACCAGATTTCAAAGATCCTAGAATGACTGTGATTCATAAGCAATGGGGAGCCAATGAGTACTTTTAAGCAGAGGATCATAGCTTAGTTCTACCAAGGGAGTTATGGATGGTAAAAGATCATGGAAGGAGCAGATTTGAAGGTCAAAAGAAGTTCACTTTAGGATATGCTAAATTACAGATGGTTTTTAAGGGCTATTTGACATCCTTATGCCTTTATGAAAAATATTCTGAATTAAGAGCTTCTAAGACTTTCAGCCATTAGCTTCTACCTGGGGAAAATGTAATCTCTGGTTCTGATCTACTTGAAGCTTAGTTTTTCAGTCTGTTCAAGCAAAAATCAACTCAACTGAAAGAGGAAAAATATGATAAAGTGGCTACTTGGCTGAACTGACCAATCAATTAATTCTAAACAGTCAACCAAGCAGTACCATTCAATCTAGAGACATATCTCTTCAAGACTGTAAAGGAAGAAGAGTCAAGACCTGGTCCTCCAAGGTTACTCTTCTAAAGGATGAAATAATGCTTTTATCAAACAATTAGATCTCTCAGCAAAATCAATTACTGATGGTATCCCAGATTCCTGGGAGAATCACATCATAAAAGGCAGTTCTTTGTAAGTTGTCAAGGGCAAGGACAGAGCAGTTTAAAATCTTTTGATAACCATAGTGGTCATTAATGCATGCTTTACAAAATGAAATTCTACGATCTTTATATTTTCTGAGGAAATGAAAATTTATAGCAAAGAGATTATCTATTTTTTAGGATGAATACATTCATTTAATGATTCATAAGAGATTCCAGTATTGTTTTTCAAAAGATATGGTAGCATGAGTGATTCTTCAGTCTTATATTTCCTTTCTCATATAAGTAAAAAGGTTTTGAAAGAACACATTTCCAAATACAAAATTCTGATTGTCAGGTTGAGGAGACGGTTCCCTGTGATTTTAGAAACACTGAGCACTTGTGGGATACATGAAACTCCAAATTCCTTCATTGTAAGAAAACATTTCTTTCCTGTAAATATAAAGCCAGTTTCTGATACAACCTTATGATCTTCCTTATTTTTTGTACAAACCTGAACTTTTAGGTATAAGAGATTATCTTCCATTTTCTTTTGTCTTGATAACTGAAAGGGGAAAGCATGCTTTAATTGAATAAGTGATTCCCAGTAGGAAGAAATGCCTTGTTCTGCTGAAACTTGCTGTGGATTTGGTGTCAGATCCTACAGCTGCAAAAAGAAATTGCTCCCCTAATTAATAATTTCCATCTCAAAACTAGAAAATATTTGTAGTTTTTTTAAGTCACATCTAAGCCATTTAAACTAACTTAAAGTTGTTCAAAAATTGATGCTTCAGAAAGAAAATGGAAAGAATTAGGTTTAACAATGTAAGAAGGGTTTCAAATCAAATTGTTTTGTTTTAGCCAACAGAAAACTTTTTAAAAAAGGAATATTAATATCTTTAAGCAATTCTTAGACTCTATTGTTCACCAAGCCTTCCATAGGCTCAACAATACTTATTATGATGTTATACTCAGCCACTTCATGTATATTTTTATTTAATGCCTATTTCCAAAGGCATTTCTGCTTCTGAGGTGGCTCTCAATATTAAATGTCAGAGCCAATTTAATCCAAATGATCTATTCTCTAAAAGTTTATTTCACAGGACCGATTATCTTAGTACTAAAAGAGAAGTAATACAATAAAAGATTGAGCTGTCTTTTTAAGTTACATTATTCAGTTCAGTTCAGTTGAGTTGAGTCACTCAGTTGTGTCCAACTCTTTGCAACCCCATGAATTGCAGCACGCCAGGCCTCCTGTCCATCACCAACTCTGAGTTCACTCAGACTCATGTCCATTGAGTCGGTGACGCCATCCAGCCATCTCATCCTCTGTTGTCCCCTTTTCCTCCTGCCCCCAATCCCTCCTAGCATCAGAGTCTTTTTCAATGAGTCAGCTCTTCGCATGAGGTGGCCAAAGTACTGGAGTTTCAGCTTTAGCATCAGTTCTTCTAAAGAACACCCAGGACTTATCTCCTTTAGAATGGACTGGTTGGATCTCCTTGCAATCCAAGGGACTCTCAAGAGTCTTCTCCAACACCACAGTTCAAGAGCATCAGTTCTTCAGGGCTCAGATTTCTTCACCATCCAACTCTCACATCCATACATGACTACTGGAAAAACCATAGCCTTGACTAAACGGACTTTTATTGGCAAAGTAATGTCTCTGCTTTTGAATGCGCTATCTAGATTGGTCATAACTTTCCTTCCAACGAGTAAGCATCTTTTAATTTCATGGCTGCAATCACCATCTGCAGTGATTTTGGAGGCCCCAAAAGTAAAGTCTGACACGTTTCCACTGTTTCCCCATCTGTTTCCTATGAAGTGATGGGACCAGATGCCATGATCTTAGTGGTCTGAATGTTGAGCTTTAAGCCAACTTAGGATCATTTTATTTTATGTGTGTGTGTGTGTGTGTGTGAGCTGAGAACACATGTTTTTCTTCCTTTGCCTCTTCATTGTTAATAGTTGTTTTGTCAACCTCTAAAAATGTAGGCACAGTTGTCATTGCTTTTGTTTGTCAGCAAAAACAACACTGGGAGCTGACTGTGCCTAAGATCAAGAACTCCTTCTTGCCAAACTCAGACTTAAATTGAGGA
This sequence comes from Bison bison bison, assembly GCF_000754665.1. Lineage (NCBI taxonomy): Eukaryota > Metazoa > Chordata > Mammalia > Artiodactyla > Bovidae > Bison > Bison bison. The sequence goes on from NW_011495020.1 coordinate 3,633,967, forward strand.
AAGCAAGGAAAACCATTAGACCATTCAGGTATGACCTAAATCAAATCCCTTATGATTATACAGTGGAAATGAGAAATAGATTTAAGGGCCTAGATCTGATAGATAGAGTGCCTGATGAACTATGGACGGAAGTTCGTGACACTGTACAGGAGAGAGGGACCAAGACCATCCCCATGGAAAAGAAATACAAAAAAGCAAAATGGCTTTCTGGGGAGGCCTTACAAATAGCTATGAAAAGAAGAGAAGTGAAAAGCAAAGGAGAAAAGGAAAGATATAAGCATCTGAATGCAGAGTTCCAAAGAATAGCAAAGAGAGATAAGAAAGCCTTCCTCAGTGATCAATGCAAAGAAA
>NW_011495020.1:3634417-3644626 GCF_000754665.1 Bison bison bison
TGAATGCAGAGTTCCAAAGAATAGCAAAGAGAGATAAGAAAGCCTTCCTCAGTGATCAATGCAAAGAAATAGAGGAAAACAACAGAATGGAAAGACTAGAGATCTCTTCAAGAAAATTAGAGATACCAAGGGAACATTTCATGCAAAGATGGGCACAATAAAGGACAGAAATAGTATGGACCTAACAGAAGCAGAAGATATTAAGAAGAGGTGGCAGGAATACACTGAAGAACTGTACAGAAATGATCTTCATGACCCAGATAATCACAATGGTGTGATCACTCACCTAGAGCCAGACATCCTGGAATGTGAAGTCAAGTGGGCCTTAGAAAGCATCACTATGAACAAAGCCAGTGGAGGTGATGGAATTCCAGTTGAGCTATTTCAAATTCTGGAAGATGATGTTGTGAAAGTGCTGCACTCAATATGCCAGCAAATTTGGAAAACTCAGCAGTGGCCACAGGACTGGAAAAGGTCTGTTTTCATTCCAATCCCAAAAAGGCAATGCCAAAGAATGCTCAAACTACCGCACAATTACACTCATCTCACAAGCTAGTAAAGTAATGCTCAAAATTCTCCAAGCCAGGCTTCAGCAATACCTGAACCGTGAACTTTCAGATGTTCAAGCTGGTTTTAGAAAAGGCAGAGGAACCAGAGATCAAATCGCCACCATCCGCTGGATCATGGAAAAAGCAAGAGAGTTCCAGAAAAACATCTATTTCTGCTTTGTTGACTATGCCAAAGCCTTTGACTGTGTGGATCACAATAAACTGTGGAAAATTCTGAAAGAGATGAGAATACCAGACCACCTGACCTGCCTCTTGAGAAACCTATATGCAGGTCTGGAAGCAACAGTTAGAACTGGACATGGAACAACAGACTGGTTCCAAATAGGAAAAAGGAGTACGTCAAGACTGTATATTGTCACCCTGCTTATTTAACTTATATGCAGAGTACATGATAAGAAACGCTGGACTGGAAGAAGCACAAGCTGGAATCAAGATTGCCAGGAGAAATGCCAATAACCTCAGATCTGCAGATGACACCACCCTTATGGCAGAAAGTGAAGTGGAACTCAAAAGCCTCTTGATGAAAGTGAAAGAGGAGAGTGAAAAAGTTGGCTTAAAGCTCAACATTCAGAAAACGAAGATCATGGCATCTGGTCCCATCACTTCATGGGAAATAGATGGGGAAACAGTGGAAACAGTGTCAGACTTTATTTTGGGGGGCTCCAAAATCACTACAGATGGTGATTGCAGCCATGAAATTAAAAGACGCTTACTGCTTAGAAGGAAAGTTATGACCAACCTAGATAGCATATTCAAAAGCAGAGACATTACTTTACCAACAAAGGTCCATTTAGTCAAGGCTATTGTTTTTCCTGTGGTTATGTTGGATGTGAGAGTTGGACTATGAAGACAGCTGAGCGCTGAAGAATTGATGCTTTTGAACTATGGTGTTGGAGAAGACTCTTGAGAGTCCTTTGGACTACAAGGAGATCCTATCAGTCCATTCTAAAGGAGATCAGTCCTGGGTGTTCCTTGGAAGGACTAATGCTAAAGCTGAAACTCCAGTACTTTGGCCACCTCATGCAAAGAATTGTCTCATTGGAAAAGGCCCTGATGCTGCGAGGGATTGGGGGCAGGCAGAGAAGGGGACGACAGAGGATGAGATGGCTGGTTGGCATCACTGACTCTATGGACATGAGTTTGAGTGAACTCTGAGAGTTGGTGATAGGACGCCTGGCGTGCTGCAATTCATGGGATTGCAAAGAGTCAGACACTGAGAGACTGAACTGAACTGAAAAGTTAGCATGTATTTCTTTAAGTCTACATTACCATGATATCTAGCTTACAAATCTTTAGGACACAGAGTTACATAAAGCCTTTAAAAATTTATTCTAAAAATTATCAAAACATAGATTAGTGGAATTAATCTTGAATCATCTGAGTCAGGATAGAAAAGTTCCTTGAGAACAGGGTCACTTCTATAGCTTCAATATTGAATATTCCTTGCCTGCCCCAAAGTTTTATTCAGAGTATCCTTGTTATATGATGGAGTTTTGTCTCTTAATCATCAAATTGTGTGTTGATTTATGAATAATTTCTATGTATGCACCACAAATTGCAGAATTTCAAATCCCAGTGTTTAAGTTTTTAAGATAGTTTCATTTTGAAGGCACACAACAAAATTGTTTTGGGTGAAATGAACTATTAGGAAATTATAACTTAATTTCCATCAATAAAACAATGTATGTTGCATTCCCTTCGCAGAAGAGACCATCAAATAATTACCAATATTTTCCAAATCTGACATCAAAGAATTATGAAAACTATTCCACACTGTATATTAAAGAAATAAAAAAACCTCTTGTCATCTTTAGCCACTTACATATTCATTCAAGAGTACTACCAGTATTGCATCTCTTGCTTACTTTATTTCTTAACTATTTATATTGAACAGAGCAAATAAAATATTTCCATAAAAATATATACTTCATTATTTATGTATATCAATAGAAAATTTCTGAGACAACCATGCACAGTGCCAAAATTTTAAAACATATTTTTATATTTAGTAAAAAACACTTCAATTTCCTTATCAGTCACATTAACTGACTTCATGCCTTTCATATGATAAAGTATATGAAAAAGTCTTATATTTAACATCTTAAAACTGATCACATATAGAAAATAGTCACAGTTACAAGGAAAGCCTGGAACAGACTTATCTATTGTATAAAATAAGAGTCTCCTTGGTTGATTAAGTATGTTTTACCAAAAATTACTTTATTGACACTGGAATAATTAAATTTCCAAAAAGTCAACAAAATTGCAGCTAAAACATTTAGCATGAAAAGCCACTAATTACTTATTTTCTTTGTTACAACGTATAGAACAATGCTGGAATACACAGAGCAGTTGTGCTGTAGATATACCCATTGTCTCTGTAACTGAAGTTCCAAGCAGAGCACTGTCACAAGCATATTTATGACATAATCCTCCTGGTCCACACACAGAGAGTACAATGAACCTATCGTATACCTTGTTGTTCTTTTTTGGCATTAACTTTGCTCTTATTTCTCAATTGATAAAGGGGTTGATGGTTTCCTGGCTAGACATGGTAGATGTCTGAATCCTGTAAGACAACTGGAACCAATTTATCACTGGGCAGAAGCATCTTCTACTAATGGAAATGGCAGATGTCCAGCCTACCCTTCCAGGAATGTAAGTAGCTAACTTTTGTCAGTACAAGGTGTTGAGAATGATAGTAGTGTGTAGATGCGTTTGTTTTAACAGCAGCTCCTTCTCTATTGTGAGACTACACTGCAACAATTCTTCTGGAAAAAGGTAATTGTGAAAAGTTTCTGGTTAAAAAGAAAATAAGGATGAGTCTGTCATTGTGAATAATGCAGTGGTGAAAATATGTAAATGGAATCCAAATATAGAGAGGAATTTAGCGAATTTTCAAAATAAGTAGGAAGGATATATAAACACCTTCAGCATATTAGAGTGAAAAAAATAATGGGCTCTGCAGTCCAATTGACCAACATTTGAAATCCCTACCATTTTCTAATTGTATAAACCTGAGCAGGTTATTGAAACCTTCAGTCTTGGGAGAGAGGATTGTTTATTTTGACTTAACAATATAACTGTAAAAGCAAAGCAGACTGTTCTGAAAATTAAATTAAGTAACACATAGCACAGTGCCTGACGAATAGTAGATACTCAGTAAGCAAGAGAAGCCCCTTCAACACTACTTCAAATAGACTTACTGTCTGCCTCAACTTAGTGTATTATTCAGTGCTTCCTAGGTTTCATAGGGAGAGAGAGGAAACGCTGATCCCACTTTCCATATAAGAATGGCATACAAATACAGCAGTAGGAAATTCCTTAGCCCCCACAGATCAACTGGCTTAGCTAAGGTTGTGTCCACTGCTGAAAGTCAGATGTGTCTAGTCACGTCTAGTGGACCAGAGGATGGCTCAACCAAGACAAGTTTATACGGGAGATGTTGCTCATTGCTAGGCTATGATGAGTCTGGGGATGAACAAGCATTGACTTGGTAAAGGAGATCTGTCAGGTCAACTTGCCTGGGCACTGGAGAGATTCATGGGTGGTCATTTATTCCACGGAGACAAAGAGGAAGGCATAATGAACTGACCTAATGACAAAATCAGGAATGGGAATGTCGATTCACTGTAGCTATCAGCTAAACCTACCTGGAGACTGGGCCCATGAATATGCCGGGGTTCTATCTGAGAGAGAGAAAAATGTGTAATTAAAAATTGAGAGGGTTTTCTGACATTGTAAAATGGCAATGAACAAGAGCAGTATAGAAATTCTGAAACAGTCTAACAAAGAGGAAAGAGACATTGCCTCCCAATCCATCAAGGACCCTGAACAATTGGATACTTCAAGGCCTGTAATGCATCAAGCACAGTACCTGACCCAACACTGACAATACCCTCTGAAACCCCAGGATCTGGTGGAAAAGCAGCAGACCTGGACAGAAGGACAGTACTGCAAGGCTGAGGACCTGCCTCCCCCTGGAACTTCTATATTAAACGTTGGAGCAAGAGATAAGAACATTCTGGCTATCATTTTATTATAATAGCCTCATCTCTAAATCCAGGTTTGTAACATCTAGGAAAATGAGGATTTTATTTTCTAATGTGCTTCAAGTTTGATATTATTATATAGTATTATCCCTTTATTTATTCACTATAATTCTTCTCTTCCAGAAAAGGAACAGAAAAAAAGTGAAATAGTTGAGGGTTTCCATTATAACTTGGGGAGATTTGTTTATACGAATACTTACATTGCTGGGCTTCTTAGGTGGTGCATTGGTAAAAAATCTGCCTGCCAATCCTGTAAGACAACTGGAACCAGTCTTATATGCTTCTTCTATATAAACAAGCATCAGGAAACTAGACACAAGAGATGTGGGTTCTATCTCTGGGTCGGGAAGATCCCCTGGAGAAGGAAATGGAAACCCACTCTAGTATTCTTGCCTGGAAAATTCCATGGACAAAGGAGCACGGTGGGCTATAGTCCATAGGGTCACACAAAGTTGGACAAGACTGAGTGACTGAAATTAAAGCCCTTTAAATTAAATTGAAAGCCCTTTAAAAAGTTATTAAAGTATAGTTGATTTACAATGTTGTGCCAATCTTTGCTGCACAGAAAAGTGGCTCAGTTATACATATGTAGACATTCTTTTTTAAATATTCTTTTCCATTATGGTTTATTGCAGGATAGTGAATATATTTCCCTATGCTATTCAGTATGACCTTATTTGCCTAGCCCTTCATTTAAAGTACCCCAAACACTGTTGTACAATTGTTACTTAACATTATAGAATTTTATTTTTCTAAAAAGCCAGTAAAAGTAAAATAGACTTTTACAGGGGATAAAGTAAAAGTCTATTTTACTCAGCAAAGAATCTGAATTCAAGAAATGCAAAGTGTTTTACTAGTGAGAAGAGCATAACCCACGCTTTTCTCATTGTCATCCAGAAAGCTGTCAACTAAACAGTACAGATTTTCAAAATGAATATTTTTAATCATGAGCTCAAAACTCAGCAATTAGCCCTTTCTGGTGGGATTTTGTTTGTTAATTTTGAGGGTGCAACCCTCAAAATGAATTTATTAATTTTTAAGCATATTTATGTTTAGAGTGTCACTCATTCACTCTAACAAGTCTTGCACGTGAAGGACACAAGTGCACAAGTACTTCAGGCAGCCTTTGGATTCCTCCTGCTTTATGTTTTATTCAGTCAATCAACTTGACTGCCATTCTGTATTCCTAAAATACGAAGATGTACAGAGATCCCGTAGGCAGCTGAGAAGGGTCCCCACCCCCTTAATCCCCAGGATGTATCAGGAAAGAATTGACTCAAACCAAGAAGCCTCATATCCTTTAAGCCCTTTAAAGTCATAGGGTGACATTTCTCATAGCGTCAGGAGCCTCTGGAACATGCTGAATTAGCAGTACAACTTAATGAGGATTAGGCTAATTTGACAGAGGATGTAGAACACCTTTTCCATATCTCCGCACTGTAGTTTCAATCTGATATCCAGTGGCTAAAGGTGAAGGAAGGAGTGACCTTTACCAGCAGCTTTGAGTCTCCAAGTTGACAGGGCAGAATTGCTCCTCTTCAGATGTCAGAGTAACCACGATGCATGATGTTGATGGGGGTCAAATTGCCCAAGATATATATTTTCATTCACCTCCTTAGAGATTGAACCTGACAAAACTGTAATAGCTTATTGAGTTCCAAATGACAATGACATACTGGATATTTTCAAGCACTTTTATTTTTCTTATTTCCTGACTGGTTAGAAAAGAAAGCCATTATCCCACAAAATAATAATCTTGTGATGTTTCAAAATAATTTTTTCACAGCATGTAATTTTATAATACAGTAGTGAGCCTCTTGATGCATTGTATAGACATAGAATATTATAGCCAACAAATGTATAAAATTTATAGTTGCTTTTCCACAAATTTAACTAGATCTCTCTGGAGCTTCTTCTATATAAACAAGCATCATGAAACTGTAAACTTTCTCTGTAAATGACCAGAGAGCAGATAGTTTTAGCTTTGCAGACTCTAAGGTCTCCCTTGTAACTACTTAACTCTGCTCTTGTAGAGCAAAAGCAGCCATGTGTGTGAGTGCTAAGTCATTTCAGTCGTGTCTGACTCTTTGCAACCCTTTGGACTGCAGCCCATCAGGTTCCTCTGTCCATAGGATTCTGCAGGCAAGAATACTGGAGTGGGTTTCCATGCCCTCCTCCAGGGGATCTTCCCTACCCAGGGACTGAACCCAAGTCTCATGTCTCCTGCATTTGCAGGTGGGTTCTTTACCATTAGCACCACCTGGGAAAGCAGCCATAGACATTATATAAACAAATAAGTGTGACTTTGTTCCAATAAAACTTTATGGACACTAAAATTTGATTTTATATTTTATTTATTTATTTATTATATTTTATTTATTTATTTATTTATTTATATTTATTTATTTGATTTTATATAACATATAATATCATGAAACATCTTTTTGATATTTTTCAATCATTTAAAAATGTGAATACCATTCGTAGCTCATAAGCCATGGACCAGCCATGGGGTGGGCCTGGTTTGGTCCGAGGGTAATATCTAGATATTAAGTTTTAAAAAGATGTTCTGAACCTTACTCTGGTTTCAAATTCTCCAAGCTTTAGATAACATTTAATGATACTGACATTTATAAAATGTATCATACTGAGCATTTATAAAATTTGTTAACCTACTGACACCTAGGGCCTTGAAAAATACTAGGTATGTCTCAAATTTAATGTACATATGAGTCACCTGGAGATCTTCTTAAAATGCATATTTTGATCCAGTAAGTCTGAGGTGGAACAACTCAGATCCTACTTTTCTAAAAAATGATGCCCATGCTTTTGGTCTATGATCCACTCTTTGAATGGCACTGCTTAGAAGATATACAATTAAAATTCAACCAAATTGTTGAAGGTAAGGCAATTAAATCAAATAATAAGCATTTACTGAGGATCTACTACATGTCTGCTTCTATACTTGATACCAAGGAAGATTCAGAAAAATACAGAGAATATAACCTTTTCCCACAGGGAGCTTACAATCAAGATAGTGTAGTGTGGTACATTAGTTGCTCAGTAGCATCTGACTCTTTGCGACCCCATGGACTATAGCCCGCCAGACTCCTCTGTCCATGGAATTCTCCAGGCAAGAACACCAGAGTGGGTTGCCATCCCCTTCTCCGGGGGATCTTCCCGAATCAGGTATCAAACCCGGGTCTTCTGCACTACTGGCAGATGCTTTATCATCTGAGCCACCAGGGAAGCCCACAACCAAGATTAACATACATGAAACAAACAGAAAGAAAAAGAGCTAAATTAAAGAGACTTTAAGTGACAAGGCAGTTCAGAAAAAAACAGAATGACATATGAAATCCAACAGAGCACAAGCAAATAGATGAACCTTGACCTGAACCGCAAAGAACAAACAGTGAAAAAGGAAGGGAAAGCTTAGGACACCACCACCAAAGTTATGAAAGCAGATATGCTGGGGCTAGCATGTCTGGCAAAATAGATGTGGGAAGCCATCTGGTTGGAACAGGTGACATCTGAAGTTATTACTTAGGTTATATGTTTCTTTTAGGTGACTTGGGGAACTGTTAATGAAAATGACGGGAGGTTTGCCAAACCAAAATATCTCTTCATGTCAACTCTATACCTTGCAGAAAATCTCCTAAAGGTTTGGCGTCTTTCAGAGAATTTTCCTTTAGGAACACAATTAGTTATCCTTTGAAGTTATGGCTTTAGCTGTTTACTGTGGGAAATGACATACTTTGAGTTTTCAGTGCTAAGTATATTTATCAGGGCTGCCTTTCATAATAAGAAGGGATTTAAGTATTACTCTCTGTCACTTAAGCAAATTTTTGCCTGAAATCCCACTTTTAGAAGCTGTTTATATTTAGATTAAGACCACATTTCTCAAACTTGTTCTGCCCAGCAGTATGCAGACAGCATGGAAACTCATGGGGGAAAAATAGTGCGTCTTACAGAGAGCCAAGTTCATTGATTTAGTGAAGATTAAAATTAAACAACTTAACCATAAAAAATATTATTTTTGTAGTAAACTAACAATGGACATACTATGAAATAGACTGCAAAATCCATGATTTCTTTCTATATGATAAATCAAATTGTTTCAAAGAAATATGGAGCTTAAGCCTAGAACTTTGGGCTCCACTTTAAGAGGCTATAGGGGTATAAGTTCACTTTCCTAAATCTTAAGCAGTTCTTTGGTTAAAAAAAATTTTTTTTTTAAAAGATTTGAATTAATGTCCACCTCTGAGTACTATACAGCAGTTAAACATGAGGCACCTGATTTGGCTGAATCTTAAAGAACATCCCAGGAGAAGGCAATGGCACCCCACTCCAGTGTTCTTGCCTGGAGAATCCCAGGGACGGGGGAGCCTGGTGGGCTGCCATCTATGGGGTCGCACAGAGTCGGACACGACTGAAGTGACTTAGCAGTAGCAGCAGCAGTAAAGAACATCCCATAAGTGAAAAGACATGAAAACAAATGAGAACTAGTAGATAGTATACTGTTTACATGAATTATTAATAAAATACTTGCAAATAAAATTAAAATACATATTTGACAAAAATATAAACAGAAAGATATGCATTAAATACATTAGAGTGGTTACTATTGGAGTGTGAGGAATGAAAATAGAAAGCAACTAAACAAATAAGTAAATTAGAGAGAACTTGCATGTATAATAAATTGAATATTATAGTTAAATCAAACCTCTGGACTTAAGGCTCAGAACAATTAATGGGTTAAGGCATCATCAACCATAAAGCATTTCTTTTTAAATGAAGATGGCTTTGGATATCTGATATTAAATCTTTAACATCTAGGCAAGAATTAATTATCAGAGCAAGATAATAACAAGGAAAAAATAAAGATAAGAGGAAAAGAGAGAAGAAAAAACAATAATTTAAGTGTATTTCATACTTGATATTTCCCTAGCATTTGGGCAAAGCCTTTTACATGCATGAGCTGAGGTAAATACTACTATTATCCCCAGTAGACAGATGAGGAAACTGAGGCTTGGAGAGGTCTAGAGATGCTTGGTGATATCACCCACTTTGTAAGAGGCAGGTAGATTTCAGACTTTGATCTATCTCACCTTTGATAGGTGGAGTCAGACTCCTAACCATTACTACACACTTCTTAGCATGAAAAATCTAAGGGTAGCCTGAGGTCAGGATTCAGTTGGGTATAGATACTGACTTAGTATGGGGTAGAAGAGATAAGAAAGCCTTCCTCAGTGATCAATCCAAAGAAATAGAGGAAAACAACAGAATGGGAAAGACTAGAGATCTCTTCAAGAAAATTAGAGATACCAAGGGGACATTTCAAGCAAAGATGGGCTCGATAAAGGACAGAAATGGTATGGACCTAACAGAAGCAGAAGATATTAAGAAGAGGTGGCAAGAATACACAGAAGAACTGTACAAAAAAGATCTTCATGACCCAGATAATCACAGTTGTGTGATCACTCACCTAGAGCCAGACATCCTGGAATGTGAAGTCAAGTGGGCCTTAGAAAGCATCACTACGAACAAAGCCAGTGGAGGTGATGGAATTCCAGTTGAGCTATTTC
>NW_011495020.1:3645408-3685764 GCF_000754665.1 Bison bison bison
AATTGTCTCATTGGAAAAGACTCTGATGCTGGGAGGGATTGGGGGCAGGAGGAAAACGGGATGACAGAGGATGAGATGGCTGGATGGCATCACTGACTTGATGGACGTGAGTCTGAGTGAACTCAGGGAGTTGGTGATGGACAGGGAAGCCTGGCGTGCTGCGATTCATGGCGTCACAAAGAGTCAGACACGACTGAGCGACTGAACTGAACTGAACTGATGGGGAAAGACTTGCTAAAGAAAGAGGGGAAATAAGAAAGGTGGGCGATATATGGGAATGCACTGAAGAAAATTACCTTTCACAACCTAGTTCTTCAGATCAGTTCAGTTCAGTTCAGTCGCTCAGTCCTGTCCGACTCTTTGCAACCCCATGAATCGCAGCACGCCAGGCCTACCTGTCCATCACCAACTCCCGGAGTTCACTCAAACTCATGTCTATCGCGTCGGTGATGCCATCCAACCATCTCATCCTCTGTTGTTCCCTTCTCCTCCTGTACCCAATCCCTCCCAGCTTCAGAGTCTTTTCCAATGAGTCAACTCTTTGCATGAGGTGGCCAAAGTATTGGAGTTTCAGCTTTAGCATCAGTCCTTTAATGAACACCCAAGACTGATCTTCTTTAGAACGGACATTTTGGATCTCCTTGCAGTCCAGGGGACTCTCAAGAGTCTTCTCAACACCACAGTTCAAAAGCATCAATTCTTCAGCGCTCAGCTTTCTTCACAGTCCAACTCTCACATCCATACATGACCACTAGAAAAACCAAGCCTTGACTAGACGGACCTTTGTTGGCAAAGTAATGTCTCTGCTTTTGAATATGCTATCTAGGTTGGTCATAACTTTCCTTCCAAGGAGTAAGCCTCTCTTTAAAGTTTACAATTATTTTTCAGATTCACCTACTATTTATCTGCAGCAATTTATAAACAACTAACATCATTATTTTCCCTCCTGCCATTTAGTTGAGAAAATAGATTGTTATTTTGTTGTTTGTAAAGCAACATTTTTAGAGATAGTTCTTGCATCTAACACTGGAAGTGCCACTTGCCTGACCTATAGTTTTATTGTTTGACCCCTCAAGAAGCCTTGAAAAATAGCTGAGCACCGAAGAATTGATGCTTTTGAAATGTGGTGCTGCAGAAGACTCCTTAGAGTCCCTTGGACAACAAGGACATCAAACTCGTCAATCCCAAAGGAAATCAGTCCTGAATATTCATTGGAAGGACTGATGCTGAAGCTGAAACTCCAATACTTTAGCCACCTGATGCAAAGAACTGACTCACTAGAAAAGACCCTGATGCTAGGAAAGATTGAAGGTGGGAGGAAAAGGAGAGGATAAAGGGTAAGATGGTTGGATGGTATCACTGACTTAATGGATATGAGTTTGAGTAAGCTCTGGGAGTTGGTGATGGACAAAGAAGCCTGGCATGCTTAGTCCATTGTGTTGCAAAGAGTCGGACATGACTGAGTGACTGAAGTGAACTGAACTGATCCATACTTTAGTTCTTTACAATTTTTCACAAAAGGAAAATTGTAATTATATTAAGATATGGTAAGGACCAATAAGCTCGCATATGTGTGATGCTTTGACAAAGGGGAGCTCTGTGTAAGTGTTAGTAGTTCTTGCCAAGCACTCCCACAGCTTTTTCCTCTCTGCCTCTATGGCAAGCTCAACCGGAATTCCCGTTCCTTAATCATGATGATAACCATTTCCATAGATCCACCTGAAATACCAAAAAGAGGTCTCTCTTCAGTCTTTTGAGAGAATTAATAGTGTTTTCAATGCTTTTATGTAGCTCTAGTCACAAGGCAAGGGCATGCAATTCAGCAGAATACTTAACTGGTAAGTGAGGCATGAGTTCCATGAAAAAAATTCAGTTTGTGAGTTTCTGCTTTGTTTATCTATGTCAATGATCATATAACTTGGCCCTTATAAAGAATCTTCTGTTGAAATCTCTCCAGCATGCTCATCACAGAATTTTGGTGTGTATGTGGGTTATTTTTTTCCATTTTTGTGTTTTTGTTTTTTACTTTTAACTAACACCATTTGATGTCCAAAATGCCAGGTGTTTTGTTTGGCTTTTTTTCTTTTTACTTCTTTTTTAAAAATATGTTGCCTAGAATAAATGGTATAGAACTGCTTAAGATTCAAAAACTGCTAAAAACTTCTGTTTTAAAAAGCCTAACTTTCTAAACTTGGAGACGAATTATCCCCAGTAATCAACAACAACTAAAGAAGTGTAGCAAAATGTTTTTTTTTCAAGTTGTTTAACACAAATTCTATAAAATTACATTTATTGTATTTCTATGCTAGAAAGAAATACAATAAATATTTAGAATTGTTTAATTGATGATAATATTATAATCATGGTGTGTCTGTTATTTACTTAAGGAGAAACTTCTGGATTTACTGAAGACATGGACATGAATTGAAGGCCTGCATATACTTAAAAAAAAATAAATTCTATTTTTTAATAACACTCATGACCAAAAACAATACACTTTATGGACTGAATTGCACAGAATGTTAACATTCAGAATTTCAGAGGGAAATAAAAGGCAAGTCGATTTTTGAATTGACATTTCTGAAGCATGTGTTACTTCTGTCAAATGCAGAGTAAACAGGGCTAATCATAATTAAAGTTTCACATTTGGCTAATCTGAGAACATCATTCTGAAACAACAAATCACTTTAGATTTCTGTCTCCTTATTCCCCAACATTTTGTACTTCTCAGTATCACAAATCTTCCAAGTTAAGCAGAATAGTACGCTGTTGACACTGACTGACATTTATGCATTAAACATCTACACACATAAAATAATTCTCCCATTATCTCTTTAGTGATTCAACCTTTCATGTCAATTTGCTTTCCTTAATTGCTTTTTTGTTTAGTTTTCAGGATTTTTCAAAGCTATTCATAGTATGAAGCAATGTTTGAAGATGTTCGTCATCTTAAATAGCTTCTTTTTCACTTTTTTAACACTTAGAAGCAGAAAGAAATTTCAACATATTAACTAAACACTGTAGTCTTAATAGATTTAATTAAAAAGGCTATTGCTTAGGGACTTAACCATTCAGTCATCCATTCATCCATCTATCCATTCAACAAAATTTTTTGAATACTTACTATGATATTATAATAAGATAATAAAACATGATTCCTACCCTTGAAAATTCTAAATCTAGTACAAAAATGTGTGAACAACAATTACAGTGAAATCTGAGAAATGCTGAAAGAGATTTGTACAAATAGCATTTAAGAAATAGGAATGAAAACCCCACCAGTGTTGAGAGGAAGGTTTAATAGGTTTTTAGATGTAGTAACTCAGGTTGTGTGTAGTTTTTTTTCCCCCCTAGGACATAAAGATTCTCTGTTTTTCATCCCGTCATTTAATATTCATCTTTGACTTGGAAAATGAGATTCTGGAAGAGAAGATTAAAAAGACAGCTGTAGCACTTCACATAGAACCTTCCCAAGGAGATTATTGAAATTGACCATTACATTACCTTTTTGACAGTCCAAAATTAATTTTAAGATAAAGAAAGTAGCCCCTATCTTTAAGAATGTCAAAGTTTAGCTGGATAGAGATTCTTATGCCAATCATAATTACGAATACAAAAGAAATATAAAAGCACAAGGAAGAAACATGATACTTTTTCAGGATGAAAAGGCAAATGTGAGTTATCTGGTAAAGCCAGGATATAGATCATGAGGAAAATATGAGATGAACCTGGAAAAGCAGAATGGACCCAGATACAGGATCTTGGATGCCAGAGCAGGAGATTTCCACTTTATTCTATAATCATCTAGGAGCAGTCAAATATTTTTAATTACTGGAGTGATGTCATGGTATGCTTTTAAAAGCTAAATTAGGTAGATAGGTAGAAGGTACATTGAGGAATTAAGATCTCAGTGTACAAAAGTACAATAAGGAAGCTCTTGTGATGAGGAACTGAACTAGATCAATGACAGCGAGAATGGAGGAGTGAAACATTTGAAAAACATTCCTAAAAAAAAAAAAAACATTCCTAAAGGATTGAGGGTGTCTGGTAGGGTATAAAGAGATTGATACATCTTTCAAAATCAGCAATGGAGTAACTCAGGCAGACCAGAAGTCTCTGCAGAAGAGCATTCCCAGTTCCCTGTGAAGCAAGACTAATTCTGGGCAAAGCAGGAATGATGGAAATATGGTCTAAAGAAATGGCCAGTACTTCAAGGTCTTGAAGAAGCATAAGAAAAATGATAATATCATCACTTTCCCACATGCTTAGAATGACCTGGATACTATACTAACTGCCTCATGTACATATCTCATAAAATTCCTTGTAACAGCAAGGAAGAAGCAATGATTCTCCCTCATTTTACAGATAAGGAGACCTATGCACAGATAAATTACATGACCTACTAAAATTCCACGACTTGCACAGAGTAGAGCTAAACTGAAAACCAAGACCTGTCTGCATCTAAAGCAGGGGTTGGCCCATGCCATGACCATTCATGCGCATACTGTATGCACGCTTGCACACTACCTCAGCAGAGTTGAATACTTGCAACAAAATCCATATGGCCCACAAAGAATATGTTTACCACTAAGCAAATATGTATTGAGTGTCTGCTAAGTTCCAGGCACACGGGTCGGAGGGTGGGGTTTTCAGGCACTATTCCCAGCCACTCAGGCAGGTTGTAAAAGTAATAACAATAGGATGGCTCTTGACTCTGAACATCTGACACATCAATAAATTGCCCATCTTGATACTCCTCATCTTTAATGGTACTGTAGGCAGACCAGGCTGTAAACAGAAGAGAGAACAATGGTTTCACTATCACTGTTTCCGTACTTGATGCAAGATATAAATAGCCTTTCAGATTTTCAGGAAATACCACCCAGGTCCTTCACAGATCCTCAAAATGTCAAATACATCAAAGGCAAAAATTAAACTGCATCAAGTATAAATGAACACTTAAAATTATGCCTGCATATCAATAACCATCCTATAAATATAAGGTTACTAATGAATTCTGTAAGTAAAATAAAATTAACATATTATATTCTGTTTAATAGGATATTAAAATGGGACTTCAATTTCAGTAGAAGTACCAGTACTTAACAAAGCACGTGTGAGTAGACTCTGTTAAGTGGAATTTATGAGGAAATATTCAGAGCCTGTTTCCCAACTTGGGTGCCCTTTAATCATGAGACCTTCATGCACTCCAAGAAAAGGAGCAAGAGAGGGCAGAGGAGGAAGTGGAGATGAGAGAAAATTCTTTGGAGATGATATGTTGTGAGCCCCATCCTCTTCTCTCATCACAGGAGTTGCCACTAGAAAGGATCTGTGAGGAGAGTCTACAAATGACTTGAGGGAAAGAGTCCAATTTAAACATTAACCAACCCAAGAGACCACAAAAATAATAACTTAAGTAACAAGTTCAAGTTCAGTACAGAAAATCCCCGCCTTATGTTCTACTGCTATGTAACAAGTTACCCTGAATTTAGTGACTTAACACAACAGTAACTCTATTAAACTCAGAGATTCTGTCAGTTAGGAAGTCAAAGAGGGCACAGCAGGGGACGCTTATTTCTGCTCCATGTTATCTGGACCTCAGCTGGAAAGATTCAAATGACTGAGGGTGTTTCAAACATCACTTCTGCTACACTCTCTTGACCAGGACAGTCACAGACCTACCAAGATTCTAAGGTATTACATACGCACCCAATCTCAGAATGGGAAGAGTAGCAAAGAATTGGTGGCTACATTTTAAAACCAACACACTATTCTTTTCTCTTCTCTCTGTCCATGCACTTACGTCAGCGGGGGTCTGAATCTTTACCTACTCAGCTGGAAAAAGAGAGAGCAAGATGCCTTCTTTTCCTATTGTAAATGACCTGCTCATGTGGGTCTGGCTCAGGAGTGTAAAAGGTTTGATTTTAAACAAGCTCAAGGTTTTGATTATTATCAAGGGAAGGACATTCTAATTTCTGACATGAGTGTAACTTAAAGAGGTGGTAAAACTGTCTATTACCCTGGATAGACAAGTAGTCAGGGAGCATCACCAAGTTTTCATCCAGAAATAAAACATAAAGGAGAAGTGAGGGATAAAAAATAGTCATGCTGAGATCGTATGCACAGTTAGGCTTTTCATCAAATTGTTTATATATATTATTACTATAGTAATGTGTGTGTGTGTGTGTGTGTGTGTGTGCTGGGGGCCATGGACAACAAGTTGTAGAGGGGGGTAGAGTTGAAAATAGTTATGAACTTATGGAGCTTCCCTGGTGGCTCAGTGGTAAAGAATCTGCTTGCCAATGCATTAGACATGGGTTCAATTCCTGATCCAGGAAGATCCCACATGCCATGGAACAGCTAAGCCCATGTGCCGCAACTACAAAGCCTGTGCACCCTAGAGCTCAGGTTCCAAAACGAAAGAAGTCACCACAACAGGAACCCCATGCACAGAGACTAGAGAGTAGCCCACACAGCAATGAATACCCAGCACAGACAAAAATAAATTGTAAAAAATTAATTAATAAGAAGCTATGAGAATGGTTCAGGTGAAAGATAATGGCAGCTGGATGGTGGCAATGGGCATAGTGAGAAGTAATGACTATGGAAATGTCAAGTAGTCAGAATGTGGATATATGTTGAAGAGAAAGCTAAAGGACATGCTGGTTGATTAGATAAATGGTGTGTTGTTTGTGACATTCTTTCAGAAAAAAAATTCTATGTGGAATGACCAACAGGTATTACATTTCAGTGGGTAAGATGAGTCTAAGCATGAGCACATGTGAAAATTCTTAGATAGACTAGTTTAGTTAATAACACTCATTATTGAACAATTTTTATAGTAACTTTGCAGGTTAGAGCATCATTCCATAAATCCTTTCCCTTCACCTCTGATATAACTCACTATGCTTCCCAGATGGCACAGTGGTAAAGAATCTGCCTGCCAGTGCAGGAAATTCAAGAGACCTGGGCTCAATCCTGAATTGGGAAGATCCCCTGGAGGAGGGCATGGCAACTCACTTCAGTATTCTTGCTTGGACAATCCCATGGACAATCCCATGGCGGGCTATAGTCCATGGGGTCACAAAGAGTCCAACACGACTGAGGCAACTTCATACACACACACACACACACACACACACACATGTCCATATCAAAATGTTTAAAAACTAAAGCATTTTGAACAGAATTTTTTCTGTAATAGACCATACTTCGAATAGAATATAAATTGATGTCAGTCCATGGGGTAGCAGAGTTGGACATGACTGCATATGCAGGCAGGCATGCTCATTAAGTTGATAACAAATAAATAAATTTTAGTCTTTGACAGACAACACAGAGGCAGAGAAGGAATTAGAAAGTTCTGCTTTCTCTCTGCCCTCTTTTGACATTACATTATTTTCCTTGAGTTTGAATCTATCCTTTTCTTGTTTTTAGTTTGCTCCAAACATAGCTTTCGGGACTTTTGTAGCCATTAGCATTTCTCACAAAGTCTTTCTGGACTTTAGCCTTCCTGACCCTGCTCTTTAGAAATGTGCCGCTCTTTTGTGCTTGTCCTTGGCATGTGCCTCTTTTATATATGATCGTTTTATGTCTGAGCTCAAAGAGCTCTCTATACAGACACATTGATCTCTTTCAGTGTTTCCTCAACTTCCTTCCTGAGATCATCTGTGATTGTATAGTCAAAAAACCTTGTTTTAGAACCCTTCATTTCTACCTATTTCTTATATCCTTCTATTGACATCTTCCAGTATTTTCTCCAAGTTTTTGGAAACTTTTTTCTTAAAGTTGTACTTTAGACTTGTTTATTCATTAATGAATTAAGTAAAATATTGTTAACTCTCAATTATATTTCTGTAAGAAGACAACAAGAGTACCTTTATTAATTGCAAAATTTTTTTAGTTTTTTTTATTGAAGTATAGTTGATTTACAATGCTTCAGGTCTACAACAAATAGATTCAGTTTTATATATATATATATATAGTTTTTCAGATTATTTTCCTTTATAGGTTATTATAAGTTAGTGAATATAGTTCCCTCTGCTATATAGTAAGTCCGTGTTCCAACCAGTCCATTCTGAAGGAGATCAGCCCTGGGATTTCTTTGGAAGGAATGATGCTAAAGCTGAAACTCCAGTACTTTGACCACCTCATGCGAAGAGTTGACTCATTGGAAAAGACTCTGATGCTAGGAGGGATTAGGGGCAAGAGGAGAAGGGGACGACAGAGGATGAGATGGCTGGATGGCATCACTGACTTGATGGACGTGAGTCTGAGTGAACTCCAGGAGTTGGTAATGGACAGGGAGGCCTGGCGTGCTGCGATTCATGGGGTTGCAAAGAGTCGGACACGACTGAGCGACTGATCTGATCTGATCTGATCTGATCTGATATAGTAGTGTGTCTCTGTTCATTACAGATTCCTAATTTATTCCTCCCCTCTTCCCTATGAACCAGAAGTTTGTTTGCTATGTCTGAGTCTATTTTGGTTTTTATACAAACGTTTCTTTTATTTTCTATTTTACTTTGTTATCGTTACTAACAGGAGATTGATTTTATCTGCTATAAAGGCCTAAAAATGGATTTTAGTGATAACTGTCAGATTCCAATTTTGCTACTAGTATTGACACAATACACACACACACACACACACACACACACACACACACACCACCCACACACACACAGTTTAAAGCAAAGACCTTAGAGAAATAGGACAGATTTTTTTCAAAAGACAGCATTACTAATCAGGATAATATTTAAATGTCTATAATATTTCTTCTCTCAGGTTTTATTTCTATGTAACAAAGTTTGACATTTTTTTTTAATATAAGCTGTACTGAAGTGAGTGTTCTGCCACCAACAGACTATTAAAAAGGATGTCTGTGTCTTTAGATTTCAATCTCAACTAACATCAATTTTTACCAAACTGATTCAACACTCAATTTTTAAAGTTTTCTTATGATCAGTTTTCATATCCCAAAACTCCAGGAGATCCTGTGATCAGTATTAATGGTGAAGGGCTCCAAAACTACATTATTACATTATATAGCTCTGTTTCCTTTACCTTCTATTTAAACCACTTAAAACAGCATCATTACTAGGTGATGTGTTGCCAGGTTTTATCATTTATATTTGTGGTTTTTCTCTTCGTTTTAGACTTTGCTTATTTCCTATCCTCTGGAAGAGTCATATGTGTTAATAACCATCTTTTATCCACAAGAAAAAATTTTCTAATTGATCCTATGACTTCAAGAGCTTGAGATGTCAGACCAGTAAAGCAACTGAGATATATTAACTTTTCATTCTCCCTTTTTTATTTTCTTGAAAATATAGAAAAGACCGTTATGTTTCTATATTTTACTTAAGCAGAGCTCCAAAAGAGAAGAAAGTCACCTCCAATCTGTCTAATTTTCAAAAACACAGTTTGATATGTTTTACGTAGACATATATGTGTATATACATATATCTAGCTTATTGAAGCTTCACGTTTCTAACATCTGTACTAACACGTTTTGCCATATTTTCATTTATTTTAAGATACAGTAAAAATAATTTGACAAAGAAACTAAATGCATTTAAAAAGAAAATAACCTTCTACTTCCACAGCTGCCTTGAAAATGGTCAGGTTACAGATAGGCAAAACTTAATAACCAATAACTCAAGATTCCTGTTCTCTTTCTGAAGCACAACTGTCATAAAAATATACTCTACACTTAAGATTACCATGATTAATCGATTATAAATGGCAAAGAGGAAAATGAATATACTCCCTGGCCATACATTTTCATCGTTATCAATAATAGAAATGTTGCTTCCAACAAGCCCTTGGGTACTGCTAGTACTCAGAACCCAAAAATAATTGCTTAAATATGGGGCTCGCCTGGCAGAAAAGCCTCTAGGACTTTTTTTTCTTAAATAATGATTACATAAAAAGAGTTCACATATTCTTCAGTGAATCATTTGTGAAATACCAGGTATATGTCCTGTTCAGAAGAAACTCCCTGAGAGAGATAAGCAGCTGTTTAAAGGAAAAATAAATAAATAACATTCTCCTGTAGAAGTTCATGGTGCAAACTCTTTGGGGTTAGGAATCGCCCTAAAAAGATGGTACCTTAGACTTACTTAGGTAGCTACTAATTAGCAATCTAACTTCTATACAAAGTTTTAATATTGAATCCACTCATTATCTCTAACACAGGGGAGAGTTCATATGGGAGGAGAATCATACCCTCAAAAATTGCAAGGTGAGTTTCCGGCAAGTTCTCTACCTAGAGATTTCATTTGCTAACCTGATCATGGTACATTGGTGACCTGCACTTTTTCAAATTGAAATATAGTTCACTTATAATACTATATTAGTTTTGGGTACACAACATAGCGATTTGATATTTTTATATAATCCATATAAGGTTATAAAATATTGGCTAAATTCCTTGTGGTGTATATCAAATACTTGTAACCTATTTGTTTTGTACCTAGTAGTTTTTACTTCTTAATCTCCTTCACCGTTCTTGCTACTCCCCTACCCCTTTCCCTTCTGGTAATCACTAGTTTGTTCTCTGTATGTGAGTTTGCCTTATTTGTTATATTCATTCATTTTATTTTCTAGATTCCATATATAAATGAAGACACACAGTAACTGATTTATTATTTCACGAAACATAATACCCTCTAGGTGCATCCATGTTGTTACAAATGGCAAATATTTATCCTATTTTATGGTTGAGTAATATACCACTGTACATAACTTTTAAAAATGTAAAATCAAAGGCAATAAGGGTGATGTTATTTCTCCTCTACCTCTAAATGACAACGCAAGATGAAGGCTTGGAATAGGAATGTTGCTCTTATCTATGTTGCTTTTATCTACTATGATTCCTCCACTTCATCTTTTTGTTCAAGACCTCTTTTATACTCAAAACTACTGAGAACCCCAAAGAACTTCCTGCTTATTGCAAGTTATATCTATGGATATCTACTGTGTTTAAAATTAAAATATATTATTTTAAATTATTAATTTATTACAACAATAATAAATCCATTGCATATCAATATAAATTACATATTTTTATGAAAAATTAATTATGTGTTCACAAAAACAATTTAGTCAGAGAGTGCACTGGCTTCTATTTTTGCAGACGTCTTCAACACCTGGCTTAAAAAAAGACAGATGGATCCTTACATCTGCTTCCATATTTATCAGTTGTTACTTCCAATTGTATCATATATTCACAAGAGAATGAGAGTGAAAAGAAGTATATAAGATTTTAGTATTATTATAAAGATAGTTTTGACCTCATAAACCCCATAGGGATCTTTGGGACTCTTAAGTGTCACTTTACACAAAGCCCAGTACCATGGAAGAAAGATTGAGAATTCAAATTGCTGTGGGAGAACAAGGACATCAGAGAAAAAGTATCTCTTTAGTTGGGTAGATAGGAGAAATAAAAAATGCCTACAGAAATAATACTTGACAAATAACATAACTTTCTTAAATGCACTCATAAAGAACTGTAAGTTGAACTTCAGTTAATAGTGGAAACTTACTTCAAATTATCAAACACAAGGTTCCACAAGCTTATTGGGAAACCAGTGACTCAGGATGTAAAATATAGTAAAACTCAAGGTACCAGGATCTATAAGGTCATCTTTCATTGTTTTTTTTTTTTTTCATTTTAATTATAATAATCTGGAACTCAGTCAGACTAAGGACTTTAACAAGGCAACTAAATCCAGTTTTCTTAGATCCCAATTAATCACTCTTTATCCTTTACTATGCTACAGAACTGAAAAGTAACATTTCAGTTATATCATAAAATATGTACAGCACTCACTAATCTAATTGTTAATAATATTGGGAAGAGGGATACTGACTTAGTGACTTACTTGAACATTTAATGAAATCTAAGAATCCATTCACCAGAAAAATATATACAAGCATATACACATATGTGCCTGAAGCCCAAGTATGAATCAACTTGGGCTCAGTGAAAGAACCTCTAGGTCAGTTTAAAAACACACACAAAATTCTAGGATATGTACATTTGAGAAGTGAAAAATTGGAAAGCAGAACAAAAGTTATAGGAGCTAACATGATTTATGTTATTTATTGAATAAATCAAATTTCATTAACTTGATACAGAGTAATATAGTATCAAATAATAAGAGTAAACCGCTTCCAAAATAGTATCCATTCATTCTAAACACCAGACATCTTGCTATGTTCTGAGGATCAAAGGTGAATGTAACTGACCTTCTGTGTCAGGATGGAGCTTTCAGTTTAGTAAGAGAGCTAGATATTAAATAAGCACACAGCACATATCAAGAATAAAGGTATTAAGCCTTTCCCACCTGGACTCTCAGTTTATCCCAAGTTACAGTCTCAGAAGCTCACATCATACCAGCATCACCTCAAATGCCATCCACCCCCAAGGCCAGAATCTGATTAAAACACTATTTTAGCCACTATATGGCTAAATAGTTTTTGTTTGATGACACAAACAAAAACAGTGAAAATCCTTTTTTCTTTCAAATGGAATAATTTATTTTGTCATATAGTTTCTTCTTTGGAATGTTATGCATTAAGACCATCCTACGGATTTCTCCAGAGAAGGCAATGGCACCCCACTCCAGTACTCTTGCCTGGAAAATCCCATGGATGGAGGAGCCTGGAAGGCCTCAGTCCATGGGGTTGCTGAGGGTCAGACAACGACTGAGCAATTTCACTTTCACTTTTCACTTTCATGCATTGGAGAAGGAAATGGCAACCCACTCCAGTGTTCTTGCCTGGAGAATCCCAGGGACAGGGGAGCCTGGTGGGCTGCCATCTATGGGGTCTCACAGTCGGACATGACTGAAGTGACTTAGCAGCATGGATTTCTCCTCCTTCATGATAAAAACCCTTTCTAGAAGAAGTCTCTGAGTGGACAGCTTAAGCCTCATATAAATGAAGTTCATTTCCCTGACTCTCAGACTGGTCTCTCTACACTTAGTCTTGTTAGCAGTAGCAAGCTCTTAAAGACCAAGATCAAGATGTCAACCAAAATAGGGCTGCACAAGAGAACCTTCCATCATGGTAGAAATGCCAAGTACAATAGCTACTAGACATAAGTGGCTAAAAAAGCATTGTAAATATGCTAAGAAATTGAATTTAAATGTAAATTTATTTAATTTTAAAATTTAAATTTTATTTAGTTTTTAAAATTTAATTTAAAAAACTAAACCTTAATTTTAAAACTAAATTGTATTTAATTTTTAAAAATTAGAAACGTGAAGCTTCAATAAGCTAGATATATGTATATACACATATATGTCTACGTAAAACATATCAAACTGTGTTTTTGAAAATTAGACAGATTGGAGGTGACTTTCTTCTCTTTTGGAGCTCTGCTTAAGTAAAATATAGAAACATAACTGTCTTTTCTATATTTTCAAGAAAATAAAAAAGGGAGAATGAAAGTTAATATATCTCAGTTGCTTTACTGGTCTGACATCTCAAGCTCTTGAAGTCATAGGATCAATTAGAAAATTTTTTCTTGTGGATAAAAGATGGGTATTAATTAAATTAAATATCCATATCTGGCTAGTGGCTATCATATTTTGGAATATTAAAATAGTTATCCCATTCTTTTTGTTGATTTGGGAACTCTTGCTTTCAAGTACATCTCTTTTTAAGTCAATTAATTCTTTAAGTTTTTGGTTGCACTGGGTCCTTTTTGCTGTGCACAGGCTTTCTCTAGTCGCAGCAAGCAGGGGCCACTCACTGTTGTGGTGCTCAGGCTTCTCACTGCATTGGCTCCTGTTGTTGTGAAGCATGGGCTCCAGGTGTGCAGGCTTCAGTAGTTTTGCTTCAGGGCATAGTTGCTCTGAGGCATGTGCCATCTTCCCAGACCAGGAATTGAACCCACATCCTCTGTATTGGTAGGCAGATTCTTATCCACTGAGCCACCAGGGAAGTCCTCAAGTACACTTCTTAAATGAACAATCTTGTCTAACTGAAATATTCCCTATAATGGCCATTGTAATTCTAGGTGGTTGTCTTAATAATATTTCACCATATTTATAGATATTACAGTTTCTGGGACCACAGATCTTAGACATAAAATAAATAATTATGTAATATCACCATACTTATAGATATTACAGTTTCTGGGACCACAGATCTTAGACATAAAATAAATAATTTCAAAGAACACACAGTTCTTTGAAAGTTGAGGATCCTTCTTTTTTTTTAAGCTAAGCCATGAGTTTCTTGGAATCAAATTAATTCCTAAAAGTGCTGTGCTTTTAGATTTAGGATTTTGTGGTGTTTTACAGAGTACTTCCTTGCATGGTACATGCAAGTACCATGCAAGTTCCTTGCATGGTACATGCAAGTACATGCAAGTACAACCTTGAGGTTGGCAGGTGACCTAATGTCAATCTAACCAACTCCATGACCAACTTATCTTAGCATAAGAGAACAGCACTCAAGTGTTTGATTCATGCCCACCAATTCTGCAGCTTTGACTTCCAAGATTCCCGTTAACATTTTCCTCTTTCATGAGATGATTTCTTTGTAGTGGCATATGTTCTAATAACCTGACTTATGCTTTATGCCTACTTAGATTTTTATTTCAAGAGTTAAAAAAGTACGAATTTCTCGTCAGTTTATTTTCCTAAGTCCCCTAGTGGTTTACACTGTAAACTTGCCTTGATGTTTGGTGAGTTCCCTAGCAACTGCTACCTGTTGTTGACCCCTAATAAAACTACTCTGGAAACTTTCTGGAAGCAGTAATACATAAAATAATAATAACATTTTAATACTGATTTTTTGGATTGGAGAGCTGCACTCAAGGGAGTGGAGCTCAAATCCAAGAGTGATTTACCCATGGCCCTTGGTAATGGTGAGAGGCTCTTGAACAGGAAGGGTTCTATGGACACCTGGTCTGAGTGTCTCCTTGTCCCATAGGCCATTAGCAATCAGCTTCAGATCTCATTCCTTGTTATCAAAACCTGTCACAAATTTATTATAAAAAACAATTTAGGTAATACGAACAAGCCTTAATTAACACTTCATGAAAATATACAGTCTTCTTTCAGAGAACTGCAAAATCGAGCAGAAGACAGATTTTACAAGTTAAAGTATAAGGAACAAGGGAGAGAAAAATAGAAAATATTTGATTGACTGGAGCCACACAGTCAACCTTATTTGGGACAAGAAGGAATGATAAAGTAGGTATAGAGTCTAAAGTTGATTTTGGAGTGTTTGGGGATTGGCCAACTGGATACACGGCATTTCTGGTCACGCAGAGCATTCACAGGGAAATGAAAGTTATCTAAGCTGTGGTTCACTATATAAGATAAACAAAGTGTATTAGTCTAGACAGATGATGGTTTTAGCTTCAGCAATTCCGTTCATTGGGTGTATTCTCTCTGTTTCAAAATAATTCAATTCAGTAGATGCTTATAGAGTTTACATTGTATGCAAGGCACACACTCCAGTGAAAGAATTTCTTTTGAATCACAATATTTAAGACGTCATTTAATTCAATCCTTCTTTTATAGAAGAGGAAATAGAAACAAGTGATATTTTGCAGGAGGTCTGCCTAATTTACTAAAACTCGGTGGCAACACCATAAAGAAAATGAGGCCAAGTGTTCTCATCATTGCGCATGTCTGCCAATATCTTTTGCACTTTCTGGGAAATTTTCCCTGACTGTTCGAGAAATCTGATCATTTATCCTCTCTGCCACAATTGGGCCAAATATATAGATCTATCATTCAATTAATCATAGTATTACAATTATTTACACCCATTCCCATTTGTCTACTGCAGAGATTAAGAGAGTGTGGGCAATGAAGCTCTAATCCAAACCACTAACAAGCTGTATGTTACCTGGGAGAAGTATCTTTACCTCTCCATGTTTTTAGGGAGAGAATATTGGTACCCAAATCTAGAAGGCTATCAATGATATTTAAATGATAAAATCCGTATAAAGGATTTAGCACAGTGCCTATCACATAGTAAGTGCTAAAAAAAATTAGTTGTTATTTTATTGTTATTATTTTAAAAATTAGTTATTGAATGTCAATAATATTTCTAGTGCCAGAGATAATTTGGTTGTTCATTTTTTTTAAAAATTGAGTACCTAATAAATTCCAAGTGCTATTTCCAAGCACTGAACTTACAGACATAGTAAAATAAGAAAAATTAGTAATATACAGTAATCATTGTGATAATTACAACAAATTGATTGAAGTCATATGGTAAACACAAATGAAAGAGTAGTTCATGCAGCCAGGGGCAGTGGAAGGTGAAGACAAGCTTCATAGGGAAGGAGAAACTTCCTGTAATACCTTGCCTTTCTTCTTCATTTCTTTTTATTGTGTCAGGGAAAACGAACATTTTCCCTATACCTCTGTAAAGGCTGGAGAGAAATACGAGGCAAAGAAAAGCCATTTGGGCCTAGTAGTATGTGCTGTCAGCTAATGTATATGAGTTTGGTAATGTAATACAGAACGAGAAGGGGCAAATTCACTATTAACATAAGGTCAGGAATATTGTTTATAAAGAAAAGGGCCTAGGTCAGTTAAATAGAAGAACATAAACTACATAGATGAGAGAGGAGAGTTTTCCTTATTTAGTTTCAGCACTAAATAAAACCCACTGTAAAGGCCCACCATTTCCCTTCCCTCCACGCATACCTACTTCCCATCTGCAGATCAGAGAGTTTCCTTCTCTTTGCCCCAGGTGCTCCATCTCCCAAAGCCATTAGACAGTGCCACCATAAGTGAACCTTCCCTCAGCCACCTAGGTTACATTACTATTAAAACATAACTTCTATACAAAAAAAGCTTTTCATGGCCCAGATAACCATGATGGTGTGATCACTCACTTAGAGCCAGACATTCTGGAATGCGAAGTCAAGCGGGCCTAAGGAAGCATCACTAAGAACAAAGCTAGTGGAGGTGATGGAATTCCAGTTGAGCTCTTTCAAATCCTAAAAGATGATGCTGTGAAAGTGCTGCACTTAATACGCCAGCAAATTTGGAAAACTCAGCAGTGGCCACAGGACTGGAAAAGGTCAGTTTTCATTCCAATCCCAAAGAAAGGCAATGCCAAAGAATGCTCAAACTACCACACAATTGCACTCATCTTACACGCTAGCAAAGAAATGCTCAAAATTCTCCAAGCCAGGTTTCAACAGTATGTGAACTGTGAACTTCCAGATGTTCAAGCTGGTTTTAGAAAAGGCAGAGGAACCAAAGATCAACGTGCCAACATCTGCTGGATCATAGAAAAAGCAAGAGAGTTCCAGAAAAACATCTATTTCTGCTTCATTGACCATGCCAAAGCCTTTGACTGTGTAGAACACAACAAACTGTGGAAAATCCTTCAATGACGGGAATGCCAGACCACCTGACCCACCTCCTGAGAAATCTGTATGCAGGTCAAGAAGCAACAGTTAGAACTGGATATGGGATAACACACTGGTTCCAAATCAGGAAAGGAGCATGTCAAGGCTGTATACTGTCACCCTGCTTATTTAACTTATAGACAGAGCAAATCATGCGAAATCCTGGGCTGGATGAAGCACAAGCTGGACTCAAGATTGCTGGGAGAAATATCAATAACCTCAGATATGCAGATGACACTACCCTTATGGCAAAAGCAAAGAAGAACTAAAGAGCCTCTTGATGAAAGTGAAAGAGGAGAGTGAAAAAGTTGGCTTAAAACTCAACATTCAGAAAACTAAGATCATGGCATCTGGATGAGGAAACAATGGAAACAGTGAAAGACTTTATTTTATTTTTTTGGTGGGGTGGAGGGCGGGAGGGGGGCTCCAAAATCACTACAGACAGTGACTGCAGCCATGAAATTAAAACACCCTTGCTCCTTGGAAGAAAAGTTATGACCAACCTAGACAGCATATTAAAAAGCAGAGACATTACTTTTCCAACAAAGGTCTGTCTAGTCAAAGCTATGATTTTTCCAGTAGTCATTTATGGATGGGAGAGTTGGACTATAAAGAAAGCTGAGCGCCAAAGAATTGATGCTTTTGAAGTGTGGTATTTGAGAAGACTCTCAAGAGTCCCTTGGACTGCAAGGAGATCCAACCAGTCAATGCTAAAGGAAATCAGTCCTGAATATTCATTGGAAGGGCTGATACTGAAGCTGAAACTCCAATAATTTGGCCACCTGATGTGAAGAACTGACTCACTGGAAAAGACTCTGATCCTGGGAAAGATTGAAAGTGGGAGATGAAGGGAATGACAGAGGATGAGATGGTTGGATGGCATCACCAACTTGATGGATAGAGTTTGAGTAGGCTCCAGGAGTTGGTGATGGACAGGGAAGCCTGGCGTGCTGAGTCCATGGTGTTGCAAAGAGTCGGACGTGACTAAGCAACTGAACTGACCGATTATTAAATTTTGTTAGATTTGTGTTCTCTTGCATGCCCAAAGTATAATAATGGCACTGCACATAATTGTGGAAGCTAGTCCAAGTAACTGCATCACGCTTATCATCAATGGTCACATCCAAACATCAGCTACACAGAATTTTCATCTAAGATACTTGAACCTTGAACCCTAGGGGTGGGGGAAAACAGTGCTGGATTTTATATGTGTATCTGCTCAGTTGACGGTGAGAAAATGCAATTAACTTCTCTTTATAGACCAGTGTATTAGTCCCATGATTATTACTTAGCTAAGCTACTTAAGGATAACTGTCCTTTAGAGGAAGGACTCTCTGATTCTCATTAACTAGATTTCTGACCCATAGAGGAGTTTCAGCATTTATTTTCAGATGCTTTAACTTTTTTTTCTATTAGGCACTTCATCAAAAGTTTAAGTAGTAGCGTGATTTAATATTATTTTGTCAAAGGTCTTTATGTAAAAAATTTAATCAGACCATTGGCTTAAGTCCAAAAAATAAAGGTCAAGCTTCTTAACATAACTGTTCATGAAAATTTTTTAAAGAATATAAGCTGAGATACTCTCTAAAGAAGGTTTGTTTTGACAGAAGTATCACTTTGAAATTTAGAAAGCCAAAATAACCGATAATCATCCTATAACAAGTCAGCTGAAGTCATATATGCATGTCATAGAGATTGCTAATAATCCAATGTGGAGAACTATGATACAATGCATAGCAATTATCCTAGAAAACAGAAGCAAAAGTACCATATTTGAGATAAATGAAGAGTGGGTTAATAAGGAATGACTTGCATTTATATATTCTACTCCTTCAGAAAAAAAAAAATGTAGTGATTTCAGTCTTGCTAATACCTTCAATGCACTGACTTTAGGATTTATTAGCACAATATTTTCAAAATAAAAAATACAGATGTGAAGCACACTTCATATTTTTCTTATAATTGAAAGGAATTTAATAAACTAAATTTCTGTATTTTGTAGCTTTTCCATATTTACCTTCAAATTTATTAAATAAATATTTGAAGTGGTAAACTTCAAATATTTATTCAAGAAATTGGATCCCTACACCACAACAAAAGGAAAAGAGTGTATGGCGGGGAAAGCATGAGGAGGAAAATGGCCTCTCACGTATGCTCTGTAGAAAGAACACTGTGGGGTGAATCACTGAAATTTGCTTGTTCCCCCAGGTTTCCAGGTCTTGCATTAACTCTCTATCAAAGAAGGAATAAAAAGGTCAGAGGCACATTTGTAAAAACCCGGATGTGAGAGAAGGTTTCCCAGATGCGCTAGTGGTACGGAACCCGTCTGCCAATGCAGGAGACACAAGAGATGCTGGTTCAATCCCTGAGTCAGGAAGAACCCCTGGAGGAGGACATGGCAACCCACTCCAGTATTCTTGCCTGGAGAATCCCATGGACAGAGGAGCCTGGCAGGCTATAATCCATAGCATCCCACAGAGTCAGACATGACTGAAGTGACAGAGCACACACACAGAGGTGAGAGAGGAAGTGCCGTGTTCATAGACTGCCACGCTGTTCAGAATGCAGGAAGTGTCTACTGCAAGGAGGACAGCCACAGAAGGCAGACTGAGAAGTCACGTGTATAAAGAACATCGCATGCTGCCTGAGGAGGCTGAACTTTACACTGAAACAACTGGGACCATTGAAGAGTTTTAGTTAGGGGAATAATACCATCAGCTCTGTGTTCTGGCTGCAGTGCAGGCAAGATAGAAGGAGCAACACTAGAGGAAGGAAGATCAACTGGGAGGCAATGGCAGTAATCTAGGGGAAAAAATAAAGCTGTTACGAACAAAGTTTATGACAGCAAGGGTGGAGAGAAGCAGCTGGCTGTAAGAGATACTGGGAGGTTAAAACTGCCAAACCTGGTGATTGATTGGGCAGCAATGAGGTTGAGGCACTAGAATGACAAGCAAGTTTCTCCCTCAGGCAACAGAATAAATAAGGGCACCTGCATTTCCTTTGGAACATTCCAGGGGTTACATCCACAAAGCAGAGAGATACATAGGTTGAGAAATCCACAGAACATCCCAGGCTGGAGACAGAGAGCTCTGTAAAAGACACATTTCTTTTGCAATTCTATAGAATGTGGTTCTATCATTGTATTAATCTCATTATTGAAATTATATGTTTACTGTCTGTCTATTATTCCATACATTCCCTGGGATTTGGGATCATTTGTATTCATCTTTCTATCTCTGATGCTCGACAAGCAATTATAAGAATGTTTACCAGACACTGTTTTCACATGAACAAAATTTTTTAATCCTCAAAACAACCTTGTGATGCAGCAGTATTTTTATTCTCATATTACAGAAGAGAACTGAGGCTGAGAGTCAGTAAATAAATTTACCAAAGTCCTACTGCTAATAAAGCAGACACTGAACATAGATTGTTACCTTAGGCACACAGTAGGCTCCAATATATGTTTATTTAAGTAAACTGACCTGAGGACTGTATGCAAAATATGATACCTAATGATATGGAGGGCCCTCCATGCCATTACCTACCTGCAGGGTAAAAGGAAGAAGTACTAGTTAGAGCTTCTCCACTCACTCTTGTGGGTAAGAGAGGTTTTGTCACTTCATTTACCCATACCAACCAGAGCCCTGCCCAGTGCCTCCCTGTTATTGGGAGGTTCTGAGCTATTTGCTTTCATGTGTCAGTCCCTTCCCCAGCTTCTAGTTTTCTTTCAGTCACCTCAGATGAATTCCCTCATCTGTGAGTGAAATACCAGGGAATTGCATTATGGGCCATTTCCAGGATCAATCCTTCCTTTCCTGGTGATTTTTCCTCCTGTGAGCCCCTAGATCTTTATCTACTGGGTAATCAGAGCCATCTTTCTAAGATATAATTATAAGCATACCATTTCTTTAAATCCATCAGTAGCTCATTATTACTCTTAAACAAGGATCCTAGGCCTTCAAAAAGGCCTAGGAAACTATGAAAAATAATTTTTTTCATGCTTATAACCCCAGTGTCTAATAAAGGGTCTGGTGCGTGGAAAGCCCCCCAAAATAAATTGTCTAACTTTTGCTTGATCTTCTTTCTTGGTTAGGCTTCAGGAATTTCTCAAGGCCAGGCCACACCAGTTATCTCCAAAGCAAGCCTTCTCAAACGTGTCACTATAGACCTTTTGGACAGAATAGTTCTTTGTTGTCGGCAGCTGCCTTTGTGCACTATGGAGTATTTAGCAGAATTGCTGGCCTCCACACACTGTGTGTGCCAGTAGCCCTGATCCACCTAGTCATGACGGTCGAAACTCCAGTCATGACCAGATGTCTCTTGGAGTACAGTAGGGAACCAAACTATGCCAGCAGAACAAGTGTATCAGGGGCTGAAGCAAGACAGAGGGCAGAGAAAGGGAAGATTAACCTTAGGACAGATAACGTTTTCTTGCAGTAACTCCCACTGTCTAGGCCATTCACAAATTGGTGTTCAGTTATTTTCCTTGACCTGAAATCTGCTTGAACCTTTTTTCTGGATGCTTTCATGTTTCCGTTCCTCGTGTGCCAAGCCCTTGACTTTCCCCAGTGATTTCACTTTAACCTCAGAACCATTGTGTTCTCTTGCACTGAATTATGTATTGATCCAATGTCAATCTGTGTGTGTCTCTTTTGTCTGTCTCCCGCTCCACTTCCCTCTCCTTCTCTCTCTCTCGCTCTTGCTCTTGCTCTTACTTTCACTCTCCATCTCTTTTTTCTCTCTTGTTTCCCCTCAGGTTTATTGGTTACTAACATTGTTGTTGTTGTTGTTGTTGTTGTTAAGTCGCTTCAGTCGTATCCAACTCTGTGCGACCCCATAGATGGCAGCCCACCAGGCTCCCCCGTCCCTGGGATTCCCCAGGCAAGAACACCAGAGTGGGCTGCCATTTCCTTCTCCAATGCATGAAAGTGAAAAGTGAAAGTGAAGTCGCTCAGTCGTGTCCGACTCTTAGCGACCCCATGGACTGCAGCCTACCAGGCTCCTCCATCCATGGGATTTTCTAGGCAAGAATACTGGAGTGGGGTGTCATCACCTTCTCCATTACTAACATTAGCTAGAGTCTTTTTGTTGAGTCTGCAACTTCCCATATTATTTAGCTAATATCACATTGTTGGTGGTGGTTTAGTCATTAAGCTGTGTCCAACTCTTTGTGACCCTATGGACTGTAGCCCACCAGTCTCTTCTGTCCATGGGATTCTCCAAGCAAGAATATTAGAGTGAGTTGCCATTTCCTTCTTTAGGGGATCTTCTCAACACAGGAATTGAACAGGCGTCTCCTGTGTCTCCTGCATTGGCACACAGATTTTTTTTACCACTGAGCCTCCTGGGAAGCCCAATATCATATTACTGTCACCTTATATACCACATAAAAGCTCAACAGTTGAAAACAGCAACCATTTGTTCTTGTGGATCTAAGGGTCAGAGGGTTGGCTGCTCTAGGCTGGGCTTCTCAGAAGTCTGCTCTGCTCTACTGATCCCTGTAATCCTCCCAGAATTACAGAACTAAGACCTGTTCTTTTCATAGCAAGGGGATAGATAGTAGAACAAGCCCAAATGAGCAAATACTTTTCAAAGCTTCAGTTTCACCACACCTCCTAACATGCTACTGATCAAAGCAAATCATGTGGGCAAACTTGCATAAAGGCCCAGAGAAGCCAATGGCACCCCACTCCAGTATTCTCACCTGGAAAATCCCATGGACAGAGGAGCCTGGTGGGCTGCAGTCCATGGGTTTGCGAAGAGTCAGACACAACTGAGCGACTTCACTTTCACTTTTCACTTTCATGCATTGGAGAAGGAAATGGCAACCCACTCCAGTGTTCTTGCCTGGAGAATCCCAGGGACGGGGGAGCCTGGTGGGCTGCCGTCTATGGGGTCGCACAGAGTCGGACACAACTGAAGTGACTTAGCAGCAGCAGCAACAGCACCAGAAGAAGAAACTGCAATCACAAGGCAAAGGGTGTGGTTGCAAAGAGAGAAAGAACCAGAGCCCTTATTATCTACAACATGCCTCATTTGAATTTTCATTATTTCCCATCATTTTATCAATCCCTGGAGTCTCATAGATGTGCATTTAAGACTAGGTCTGCTTGTTCTAGCAAATGCGGTCATAAAATAATAGCCCAATGCTCAGACATTAAACCTTACTTATTAATATTCAAAGCATGTGCTAAAGGCCTACCTATGAACTTTTGATTTATAAATAGGACACATTTGTCCCCTGAGACTGTTGTGTAATTTCACTCAATTTTCAGAATAGATAATGCTTTACTCCTACAGAAAAGGAGTAATTATCACCATTTTTTTAAGCCTTAATTGCACATTTTGCCTTCTCAAATTAGTCACCTTCTGCAAATGGTAGATTTGCAGATTAAAAAGATTAAGAATGGCAAGAATATATAATACCAACCAAACACATAAGGTCTGCTTTGTTTCATCTACAGTGTTCTTTTAGTACATACAGGAAGGAGGTTTGCAATATATATGGCAATAAAAAGGAAGAGAAAATTACAAGAAATCCCTTTTAACAGATTAATAAAACATTGTTATGCCATGTAATCCTGTATGTGACACAATGTGACACAAAGATCCTATAACTAAACAGTCCTATAAATAAAAGTCGCTCAGTTATGTCCAATTCTTTGCAACCCCATGGACCATAGCCCACCAGGCTCCTCTGTCCATGGGATTTTCCAGGAAAGAATACTGGAGTGGATTTCCATTTCCTTCTCCAGGGGATCTTCCTGACCCAGGGATCAAACTTGGGTCTCCTGCATTGCAAGCAGACTCTTTACCATCTGAGCCACCATGGAATCCAAATAAACATACAACAAATATTAATAATATAATTATTATATTAATTATACTAAGCCCATTAAGATGAAATGGCTTGTTTCCAAATTAGATTCTTGTGTTATTGGCATTCTGGATTATCCAACTTAGAATTCTCATCTGTTGTCCTGATTTTGAAGTTGGAAAAAACTAGCTGGTTAAGCCATTCCCAATCCAGTTGCCTCTGTGAGCCATCAGGCATGCACCTGGTAATACAGCCACCCATCTGCCCAAGCAAGAGCAATGGAAGAATTGAAATCAGCAACCTAGAGGGCTCCAGTGGATACCTGGTTTTTCTTAGGCTCTATCAAATTTATCAAGCTGTCTAAGCAATAGGACTGCTCCAGGGAAAGCTAGAATATTATAGAGTTAATACAGACACTTAAATCTTGCTTCCATAGCATCTGCACTTTTGTGTACCCCAGGCACATAAAACTGATCGGGTTCAAACTAAACGCAATTCATCATCTTATCAGTAAGCCTGCTCTTCTTACTGTGTTGTCTATCTCTACCATCCAGTGCTCAAGAGTAATATTTTTGAATGACTCCTTTTCCTTTAACACCCACTTATACTCATGCTATTCCCAAATACATTTGATTACATTTTATAAGTATTTCTTTATCACTCTTTTCTCTCCATCTTACTACCATCACCTTAGCCCAAATCACTACAAGATTCCACTGAGGAACTATAGTACTTTCTACTTTGTCCCCAGCATTAAATCTTGTCTGTTCTTCATTCTGCAGGCTGAGGGAGTCTTGTTCAAAGGTAAGTGTGGGTATTTTTCTCCCTGACTTAAAATTTTACAAAGGCTTTCCACTGCTTATAGGACACATACAGTTCAAAATCTTGCATTAAAATTTTGGCTTATTTCACAATATAACTCTGGTGTTATAATGAAACAAAACAGTTTATTAAAGACATTTATAGTGGCATAAATGGCTTTATTGGTCCCCCATACCCATCAAAAAGCTCACTATCCCAAGTTGTCCACCTTTCCTCAGAGGAAAGAGCTACTTTTTATGGCTATCATCTTTCCAATAGGTGCTGATTGGCAAAAAAAGATTTTGGAGTTCCCCAGGAGGGGAACTATAAGAGGCAGATACTCAAATTCATCTCCCATTACAGAGCCTTACACATAATTAATATCCAATAAATATTTGTTTAGCTAATTGAAAGTGCTGTAACAAAGATAATATTATCCTTACATTATAGAAAAGGAAATTAAAGTTGGTTAACACACTTGCCAAAGACCACAGAGCCTTCAGATAGCTGGGCTAGGTTTGCAACCTGCTCTGTCTGTCTGCAGGTCTCAGAAGCAGAAAGATTCTATACAAATATGAATCCTCAAGCTCCCCTCTCCTTTACAATGCCCCAGAGAAAACTGGAAGGTAAAACTGGCAAGAGTATTATATTCAGACATCATGCGGCTAGTAGCATTTAGAGTTAAGGAATATTGGGAAATTTTAAAAGTAGCTTAAGGGCTTCCCTGGTGGTCCAGTGGTTAAAACTCAGTGCTTCCCCGGCTTCCCAGGTAGGGGGGTGTGGGTATGATACCTGGTCCGGAAACTGAGAGCCCACATACCATAGGTACAGCCAAAAAAAAAAAAAAGCGCACATCTCAATTTCTACATCTTTAAAATGAGGTTATGGTAAACCTTCACTATGGGCTTCCATGGTGGCTCAGACAGTGAAGAATCTGTCTGCCATGTGGGAGATGTGGGTTCAGTCCCTGGGTCAGGAAGATCCCCTGGAGAAGCGAATGGCAACCCACTCCACTATTCTTACCTGGAGAATCCCATGGACAGAGGATCCTAGTGGGCTACAGTCCTGGGGGTTGCAAAGAGTTGGACATAACTGAGCGACTAACACTTTCATGGTATAGTTAATACAAATACACAAATAATCTATATTATAATATTAAATAAAAGAGTAATTAAAAAAAAACTTCCAAGAAAGCAATTTGATGGTATTCTAATAAAATTCAACAAACATCTACTAGAACCTGGGAATATCAACTTGAAGAAGACAGTGGCTTGGGCCCTCAGGAGGTTATACTCTAGTAGAGAAGACAAGCATGTAAACAAATGACTATGATAAAATATCATAAGATATCAAGTAATATAATGAACAAACACACAACCCACACTGCCAGATCCTCCTACTGAGCCACACACCGATATATCCACCTTCATGTCCCGTGGACAAGAAAACTACATTCAAAGTGAAAATTACAATCTTCCCTCCCAATTCTCCTTTTCTTCCTGTGCTTACATAAGGCAGTGCATCCATTCTGTGAAGCATTCTTAACGTGACCCATACTAAAACTAAATGATTCTTCCTAAAATTCAAGCTGATCACATTACAAAAGAAAAAAAAAAATCCAGAGTCACTTTTATTTCAGTGTATATTCCACACTTCTTGGAGTCTGTTGGCTTTTCTTTCACCAGCACCTCTCATG
Organism: Bison bison bison; assembly: GCF_000754665.1. Taxonomy (NCBI): domain Eukaryota; kingdom Metazoa; phylum Chordata; class Mammalia; order Artiodactyla; family Bovidae; genus Bison; species Bison bison. The sequence continues at coordinate 3,672,127 of NW_011495020.1, forward strand.
CCCTAGTTGGTTTCCTCCAATTGCTCCCACTGCCTCCTTTGCATAGGTCTATCCAAGCCATACCACCTGGCTTTTATGCTGTATGTCTATTAATCAACTTTTTCAGTTCCAGGAATACTGCAATTGTTAGTTGAATGAACCAATGAATGGGCTTCCCTGGTGGCTCAGACGGTAAAGCATCTGCCGGCAATGCAGGAGACCTGGGCTCGACCCCTGGGTAGGGAAGATTACCTGAAGAAGGGCAGCCCACTCCAGTACTCTTGCCTGGAAAATCCCATGGATGGAAGAGTTTGGTAGGCTACAGTCCATGGGGTTACAAAGAGTCAGACATGACTGAGTGACTTCACATCAACAATGAAGGGAAGAAGTTGAAGTTTTAAGATCATTGTTTACTGACCATAAAGTCTTGAACAAGGTAGTCACTTAACCACTATTTGTTTTATCTTTTATCTCTAAATCCTTTATCTCTAAAATGACAATTATACTCATGCTTCTAAGCCATTGTGAAGACTGAAGTAGTCTTATGTGTGCAAATAAATTACAGTATGAATGCTTGCATGCTGTCACTTCAGTTGTGCCTGACTCTGTGACCCTATGGGCTGTTGCCTGTCAGGCTCCTCTGTCCATGGGATTCTCCAGGCATGAGTACTAAGTGGGTTTCCATGCCCTTCTTCAGGGGATCTTCCCAACCCAGAGATCAAACTCCAATCTCTCACATCTCCTGCATTGTCAAGCAAGTTCTTTACCACTAGGGCCACCTGGGAAGCCCAAAGTACAGTATAGTATCACTTAATTTTAATGCTGGTTATTTATAAGCTTATTCTAACATGGTAAGACTGGTGAAAAGAAATCTTCCCAGAATCTATTCAACTTCCTTGAAAATATGTTATTGAACAAAATTTCATGACATAGAGTTGTAAGTGGCAGCATCAAGAGTATCCTTAATTATGGAGGTGTAAGACATGGATGAATCAAGGTTATAAGAGCCATTTTCTCCCCACTCCACCACTCTATTTACATAGTAGAGCTCTCAAGTACTTGCAGCTTGGTAGGGGGAGAGAAGTGGAAAATGATACAAAGCATTATAACAAAGTCCACTTTTAAATAATTATAATTTAATTACATTGACATTTCTCAGCAAGGATTAAGTAAGTCAGAAGGGGGTAAAAGGCATATGAGAAAATAAAAAGCAAGCGTTGGACTACAAGAGCATCTCTTTTGTCTTTCAGTCAGGAGTGTAATTAAATTAAGTAGGATTGATTGAGTGTCAAACATCTGTGGGAGTCATTTCCTAACTTCATTAATGCTATTGTGCCTGAAGAAGCCTCAGTGGTAATTTCTCTCACAAGTATCTAATGAGAGTCTAGTGATGTGATATGAAAGCATTACACAGAGCCGCTGTGTCCTATGCCGCTGCCTGTCTGTATGTGAGGAATTTATTAGAAATGCTGGCCTGGCAACAGCAAAGCTGTATTATCTACCTCAGCAGTGGGAGTGGGACAGCAGGCAGTAGGGAGCTCGGGTAATGGAGTCATAAAGTTGAGAGTTTAGACAGCAAGCATAACAGAATAAAAGCAGGACTGCTAAGGAGAACTAAATGGTCATAAAATAGATCATATATAATGAGGTACAGCAGATAATGAGGTACATTTATATGGAAAACACTAAATAAAAATTATGACCATTTCCTCTTTAACCCCATAACCATCAGAGCTTCTCCCAGCAGCTGGATTTGCAAGGTAAACCAGGGAGAGTGAATTAATTAGAAGGAAAAATTATACATTAGCCAGTTTAGTTCATTATTATAGGCATTGCTGATTGTACTGAGGGCCCCAGTAGAATACAAGGCACTAGGCAAAACACTATGGAAGATCTGTAATTCCTTCCATTTGGAGAATTATGATTTTAAAAAGTTATAACAATTACAGTTATAAAGTAATAAAATGAGGATAAGTGGAAAGTTAGTTCTGTTTTATTCATTTTATCACTGTGATTATAAGCTGCCTGCTCCCTAGCTTTGTTCATTCATTCATTTATCAATTAATGAGCACTTAACTATGTATTGGGACTTCTGGTCAGCTCTGAAGATGGCAAGTTGTGAGATTTCCCTGGTGGTCCAGTGGCTAGAACTCAGAGTTCCCAATGCTTGGGGCCTGAGTTCGATCACTGGTCTGGGAACTGGATCCCACATGCAGCAACTAAGACCCAGTGCACCAAATAAATAAATAATAATTGTTTTAAAGGTGCCAAATTGCATAAGAATAGTCTCCATCTTTGAGGAGCTTTTAGTCTGATGCAGAAAACTTAAAAGCAACCAAGCCATCAAAATGAACATTTAAGTGGTAAAATAGTTGAGCAATGAGTCCCATGGATATAGAGGACACAGCACATGGCAGGACTCAGAGTATAAAAAATGAATAGGAATCAGGTTGCTTGGAGTGCCAGTGTAGATGAAGGAAAGGAGAAGGGGAGGATGATAGAGTCTCAGTTTGAGCAGAACGCACATACAAGGATATCCAGGTATGAGATGACAAAACAAATCAGGAAGGACTTGTAAAGAAGGCCAATGTGAGGAAGCCCTGAGTTCTGAAACTGCAGAGCCCAGGCTTTGGGCTATGATAAGGCGCTAAGATTTTTATCCTACATGTGAGATGTGGGAGCCATAGAAGGCAGCTATGTACAGGGGTGTTCATGCATTACAGCCACAAGCACACATTTAAATATAACACTCTGCTACTGAGTTCTGTGTCCCCTATGATTCAGTGCATCTTGTTGACAAAACTAAGTCTGGAAGAGACAATATATAATTTAGGCAGATAATTTCTCATGCATAGGATACCCATCTCTCAAAATATCACTTGCCCCTGTGGAAAGGTATTACATACATGACAGGACTAAGACTGGAAACATCAATTTCACCAAATCCCCAATAATCTATAGTCACTAAATTCCATTTGAAAGCATCTTTGTAATGTAGTCATATATGGTGCTAAAATGAACAGAGCTGGTCTGAAATATTATGAAGTTATTCTCATATAACCCTTTACCCTCTTTATATATGTACCCAGTCAAGAGGGATACTGTAATTTGAAATTAATTTATCATCAAAAATTAACTGAAAATAATTTAATTATCATTAATATTGTGAAAAGCAGCTTGAGAATTTAGTCGCATTATACTACGTATGCTGGGGGCAATGTTTATATCTCTGGAATGGTTATATATCGAGCTTTTACTGTGGACTTCCCTGGTGGCTCCATGTAAAGAATCCTCCTGCCAATGCAGGAGACGTAGGTTCGATCCCTGGTCTAACAAGGCCCCCTTGAGAAGGAAACTGCAATACACTCCAGTATTGTTGCCTGGAGAATTCCATGGACAGAGTAACCTGGTGGACTACAGTCCATGAAGTCGCAAAGAGTTAGACGTGACTTAGTCACTGAACAAAAGCAACAAGCTTTCACTGCAAGTAGCTACTAACATCTGGGGACTTGATATGAGCTAGGATATAAACAACCCTGGTGATTAATAATCCATTTTGTAACAGCTTTACTGGGAGAATTTGTCCTGGCATAGTTGCTCAGCAAAATTTACCATCTTAGGAAAATAACATATTGGTCAACTTAACCAGACTATGGGGCTTCCCTAGTGGCTCAGATGGTAAAGAATCTGCCTGCAATGTAGGAGACCTGGGCTCAATCCCTGGATCGGGAAGATCCCCTGGAGAAGAAAATCCCAAGCCACTCCAGTAATTCTTGCCTGGAGGAGCTTGGTGGGCTATATAGTCTTTGGGGTCACAAAGAGTCAGACACAACTGAATGACTTTCACTTCACTTCAACCAGACTGTGAGCATGTTGAGGATAGAAATCACCACATTCAGCTTTGTCTAGCTTGATAGAGGCTCAGCAAATATGTCAGAGTGTTTTCAACTTCATGTCATTGTTCTCTTCATCTATTCTGTCCCCTGTTTTAAGGGCAGAGATGAGGAGATTGGAACTACGTTTCCCAGAATTCCTTTCCTCACGTTGTTCTCCACTACAATCTTATAGTGAGAAGAATTTGCACATATCTTGGCAAACTAAGAAGGAGAAGCAGAAGAACCTGCTTGAGAATCTTCTACTTTGGTGTAGATTCCAAGAAGCAATGGCTTCCCTGACTCCTATGCCACCAGTCTATCCAGTAACTATAAAAGCCTCTATTTTCCCATATTAAAATCATCCCCACTTGGAAGATTTTAAATGGCTTCTGTTTCCCTCATCTCAGCTTGACTGGAATGAATACTTCAGTGGAAAGAAGAAAAGAACACAGGAAATAAAGAAGGAGGAATGAAGGAAAGAGGAAGAAAGGAGAGAAACAAAATTGCCTTCTTGGTTTTACACAGCTCAACAGACCCAGCGGTATGCCTCATCCTTAATTCTACATGCACTCAACCTCCTCAGGAGAGCAGTGGAAATATTAAAATGTCAGGAACTGTGACTCCAAGCCAGGCTTCCTCAGCATCCACGGGTACCAATAATGCAAATCACTGAAGATGGGCTTCACAAGAAATTGTCACTAATTCTCTAAATTAGAAAATGTGAACATGTTGGCAGATTAATAATCAGAGTGGACAGAGTAACTGAGCCACTCAGAGGAAAGACTGAAAGAGCAATGACAACATCTAGGTAATCACACAAGGACTCGGGGGAAACGGAATGGATCAGTCAAAAGCAAAAAGAAACTGTCTGTGATTTTGAAGATTTTCTATTAAAAAAGAATAGGTGCCACAAGTCAGCAAACTAAAGCAGTAAGGCCTCTGCAAATCAAATCCCTAACTTCTTTGCTTTACAATTCATAAACCAAATGTTAGGCGGATAAGAAATAGAATATGTTTGAGGCATATGTTAAAGGTGTTAAACACATGGATTTTGACATATTTAATTTGGAACTAAAACAATTACTGCTCATAATACACCCAATTTCTGAAACTACTAAATTCAGTGTAACAATTTCTGTGTTTGTATTCATTTTCCTTAATGTCTTGAGTTTTTTTTTTCAGCTATCCAAACATTTTTACTAATCCACAAAGCATAACCAAAACTTCCCAGCCCCACTGTTATGAATGAAATGACAAAGCAACAATACAAGCAACTGTTAATAATTTAAGGCGTATAGTAACATTTTTTAAAGTCATCTTCGGGCAGTATTTACTAAAACTCAATTAATTTTCTGCTGAATCTCTTCGAACTTGTTGGCCAGTGCTAATTTACTTGGATGAGTACATGTTTCTCTGCCAAAACATCTTTCCAGAAACCAACTCCTCCTCTTGACTGCCCAATACATCCTTTCAGTCACCCTTGAATTCTCTTTGATTCTTTCCTGTTTTGCTACATTCAGTCTGAAGCAAAAGAGTACAAGACTTTTCTAGCACCTTTCCCTTTTCATCACATTCCTGCAATACTTTACAAACTGGCTTTCCCTTTCATGTCACTAAATGGAGAAATTATTTTACAAACTTCTAGACAGTTTCCCACATATAATAGAAGTCCAATAAGTTAGTTCCCTTACTCTGCTTTTCTTTCATCTTTCTGGTCTAAACTCTAAAACGCCTGAAGCACAATTCTGAACAGATTATTCCATAGCTCAGAAGCCTCTAAAGCACTTCTTTCTTGAAGGATAACCCGCTCAGCTCAGCATTCAGAGATCTCTGCTTCCTATTCACATTTTCAGTTTTCTCTCACTGCTGTCTTATAAACAACGCTTATGCTTTAGACACTAAACCATTACCCAATGGCACACACATATACCTCTGAGCTTCCACTGGAAATAATTAACCAGTTAGTTGACTACAAGACATTGGAGACTAAACATAGTTATTGCAAATTCGAGCATATAGTCTTATATATTTGACTTACCTCTTAGAAGTCAGTCATTGACAATGAATTTGTCACATTCTTGTACCCTCCTGAGAAATCTGTACACAGTTCAAGAAGCAATAGTTAGAAATGGACATGGAACAGCAGACTGGCTCCAAATTGGGAAAGGAGTACATCAAGGTTGTATATTGTCACCCTGATTGTTTAACTTATATGTGGAGTACATCATGTGAAATACCAGGCTGGATGAAGCACAAGCTGGAATCAAGATTGCCAGGAGAAATGTCAACAACTTCAGATATGGAGATGACACCACCCTTATGGCAGAAAGCGAAGAAGAACTAAAGAGCCTCTTGATAAAAGTGAAAGAGAAGAGTGAAAAAGTTGGCTTAAAACTCAACATTCAGGAAACTAAGATCATGGCATCTTCTCCCATCACTTCAGGGCAAATAGATGGGGAAAAAATGAAAACAGTGAGAAACTTTATTTTGGGGGTGGGGGCTCCAAAATCACTGCAGATGGTGATTGCAGCCATGAAATTAAAAGACGCTTGTTCCTTGGAAGAAAAGCTATGACAAGCCTAGACAGCATATTAAAAAGCAGAAACATTACTTTGCCAACAAAGGTCCATCTAGTCAAACCTATGGTTTTTCTAGTAGTTGTGTATGGATGTGAGAGTTGGACTATAAAGAAATCTGAGCACCAAAGAATTGATGCTTTTGAACTGTGGTGTTGGAGAAGACTCTTAAGGATCCCTTGGACTGCAAGAAGATCAAACCAGTCAATCCTAAAGGAAATCAGTCCTGAATATGCATTGGAAGGACTGATGCTTTTTTTTTTTTTAACTTTACAATATTGTATTAGTTTTGCCAAATATCGAAATGAATCCACCACAGGTATACCTGTGTTCCCCATCCTGAACCCTCCTCCCTCCTCCCTCCCCATACCATCCCTCTGGGTCGTCCCAGTGCACCAGCCCCAAGCATCCAGTATCGTGCATTGAACCTGGACTGGCGACTCGTTTCATACATGATATTATACATGTTTCAATACCATTCTCCCAAATCTCCCTACCCTCTCCCTCTCCCACAGAGTCTATAAGACTAATCTATACATCAGTGTCTCTTTTGCTGTCTCATACACAGGGTTATTGTTACCATCTTTCTAAATTCCATATGCGTTAGTATACTGTATTGGTGTTTTTCTTTCTGGCTTACTTCACTCTGTATAATAGGAAGGACTGATGCTGAAGCTGAAACTGAATACTTTGGCCACCTGATGCAAAGAACTGACTCATTGGAAAACACCCTGATGCTACAAAAGATTGAAGGCAAGAGGAGAAGGGGCCTACAGAGGATGAGATGGCTGGATGGCATCATCGACTCAACGGACGTGAGTTTGAGCAAGTTTTGGCAGTTGGTGATGGACAGGGAAGCCTGGCATGCTGCATTCCATGGGGTCACAAAGAGTTGGACACAACTGAGAGACTGAACTGACTGACTGTACCCCAGTAAGCCAGAGCACTTATCAACTATACCACGAATCAGCAAATTACAACCCACATACGAAATCTGGCCCATGTGGTTTTGTACAACATGCAAGCCAAGAATAGGTTTTATGTTTTAAATTGTTGAAAAGAATCAAATGAAGATTAGTATGTCACAATACATGAACATTATATGAATTACAAATTCCAGTGTCCACAAATAAAGATTTATTGGAACACATCACACTCATTCATTTACATAGCTGTTCTTATGTTACAACAACAGAGTTAAATAGCTACAACAGAGACCAAATGCCCACAAAGCCTAAAATATTTACTATCTGATGCTTAAAAAAAATTGTTGACTTTATTTTCATTTTTTTAATTGAAGTATAGTTGATTTACAGAGTTGTGCTAATTTCTGCTACACTGCAAAGTGATTCAGTTTACATATGCATACATAGCTAATATTCTTTTCCATTATGGGTTATCCCAGGAGATTGGATATAGTTTCATGTGCTATGCAGTAAGAACCTAGTTGTTTATCCATTATGTTGTTGTTTATCCATTATGTATAACATTTTGTATCTACTAACCCCAGTTTATACTATGAATTAACCCATATTACTTAGTATTAATATTTATGCTTTTAAATATTTCCTATTTCCCCAACTTCTTTTCAAGATCCTCAAGAATAGAAATCTTTGTGACTTTCTAATATTCTGGCCTAGCACATGTATTTTACATGGCTGATTCTCAATAGATGCTTGTTAATGATCCTGATGCAACTTCTACAAATAGGTATGGATTAGCACACAGATTCTCCTGAACCAACTGGGGAAACAAACAGTAGGTTATATTAACTATAGTCTTAACTGTAGCATTGGTTGTTCCCTAATTTTAAAAACTAATTGGCCGTCTTTGAATACCTATTTGAGTCTTTCCTCGAAGTGCCTTCCCATCTCTCTTGTACTCTTGCACTTAGAGGTGCACAGTGCCATCATGAGATCCTATGGTGCCATCATGAGATTCTATGGCCAACACTCTTTACTGCATTTCTATTTTGGCCCAACTACTCTTAACCAAAAACTGTAAACCTGAGACACAGTTCTTTGAATGGTGAGATTATCAGACCCAAATTACTTCCTGGAAAAGAACATGATGTTCTTCAAAAACACCAAAATAACTGGCCAATTATATTGGTTCAGTTCAATAGCACAGGGTTGAAAAGTAAAACTCATCACCTTATTAATTTATTAAAAACTTTACCTGCTAGCACTGTGTAGAAACCATATATCCTGATTATCCCAATATTAAGGCTCCTCCATCAAATACAATATATGTGTACATATGTATCTAATGCATGTGTATCCTACTCAGAATAACTGAACAAAGAGCAACATTTAATCTAAAATATTAACATGAAATATATTGCACATTTTTGGACCAATGCAGATTTTGCCAATGTTTTTCTATTCTTTATTCCCTTTGACTCTCTAAGACCTGTCAGAACTGTCAACAATGCTATGTCAATTGTTTACAAAAGAGATCTCATTCACAGGGGAGATAGAAGCCTACCCACTACTCAGAGAAGCTGAGAAATAAAAAAAAAAAAAGGATGAAACACTGACAGCGGCAGATTTTTATTTGAAGTCATAAAATCGTAAGAATAAATAGGATGTCAGCAGAATCTATGATTTCTTTTTTTGGCCATAGACTTGTACTAAGAAATAATGTCACAATAGTCTTTAGACATGAGAAAAAAATTTAATAACAGGATTATTAGGTATAAGACAAAATTGATACATAATGGATTATATAACTTCAGCATCTACTGAAATTTCTCTTTGTTTTCTTCATTAAATTCTCTTATCCTTTCTGTATTTCTCAAAATTTTTCTAGCAATTTTAATGTGTTAAGATTATGTACAGTCATGCAAAATATTTGACAAGTTTCAGTTGATCTCTGTTAGTCTTTTCATGTTAGCTGTAAAAAGAGCTATAAACACACATTTGCAACAGTTATTTGGAGTACATCACATACATAATGTTTGATGATTGCATTGTCATCAGTAAATCTAGTATAGACTTGAGCTGTACAATGAAATATGTTATAATCAGAAAGAAAAAATTTTTTTCAAATGAGGAGTAAGTTGATAGAAACTATTTTTATTATATAACTTCACTACTCAGGTATCTTGGTCCTGTGAAATATGTATTAAGTCTCTCTGTAAACATACTTTCAGGAGAAAGAACTACAGGGTTAGAGTAGATAACTACCGCTTCTGAATCTCCAGAATCCATTTATTTCACTTGGCTAGCAGCATGTCAACCCTCATACAGGAACTCAGCCTTTCTTTATTTGCAGAAAACATGGTTCCTGTAAAGCTAAGTTTACTTTCAGTTTCTAGAATTATATGATCTCAGCCTGGTTAATTTGATTATCTCTTCCCCTCGGTATAAGGCATTGGTTCAGTTATGAGCAATGGTTCAAGTTGAGTCAGTTAGATTCAAACAGAGTTAGTCTCAGAACTTTAACCTCACTGTGGGACACTGGAATTCACACTTGACTCTAGTAAAGTGTAAGGCTAATGTGTACCTGGTCAGTCGTGTCTGACTCTTGTGACCTCATGGACTTTGGCCCCACCAGGCTTTTCTGTCCATGGGATGTCCCAGGCAAGTATACTCGAATTGGTTGCCATTTCCTCCTCTGAGGGATCTTCTCAACCCAGGGATCAAACCTGCATCTTCGGCATCTCCTGCATCACAGGTGGATTCTTTATCATGGAGCTACCTGGGAAGCATACATTAGTGAAAAGAGCCAATACCATAAAGGTTACATGACAAAATTAAGAGAGAGAATCTGGTCATGGTGAAAATAATTTCATTCCTGATTTTCATAAACAACCTTATTCTCAGGTTTTTAAATTTTATAACTTAACAAATATCTTAAATCAGTTTGAATTGGGCATTCTACCTCTTCCTATTAAAAAAAAAAGTCCTGATACAAAAATTAGTGACCCTTGCCTGACTCTGTATTCCTAACAAGCACAAAGAGAGTAAAAATCTGTGGTTTGTTACACTTCCATCTAGAAATCTCAAGTCTCCATTCCCATAGTATAGTAAGCTTCCAAAAACAGGTTAAAGTAGAGGCCTCCATTCCTGAAATATCTTTGACCAGTTTTCTTCCACCACCTTCTCTTAGGTTCATCAACCTTTAGGAAAGTATAAGGAACACTGCTGGTTCTCTCAAAAGACATGTTCTTCAAGGTTAGCCATTGCGTGGGAAGAGTAGGAAGACACAAAAATGAAGGACAATTTGGGAATTAATTAGTTCATTTATTCCTCACATATGGATATTTAGCCTTGACTGTCAGTCAAGAACCAACACCTCTGATGCTTGAATCTAAAGGAGATGCTGAATTTCCATGCCTAAGGTGACCAGCAGTGGGATGACCCACTTACTCCAGTAAATGGAACCATAAGAAAGAAACCCTGGACTGGCCTGGGTTTGGTGAGCAGGCTTTGAAAAATACGAAAAAGAAAATAAACTAGTCTTTTAAAAACAGATCAGGATTTGGATTTCCTCTTGATGAAAAAGTCTAAAATGTTTTAATTTCTACTTTCAAATAAAAAATATCTAAGATCAGATTTGGAGATCATAATTCACAAACGAGGTTCATGGGTTGATTGTGTCAAGTCCCAGCTGTGCAGTTTTCCTAATAATCTTAGGTTCATTCTGTTCCTAAGACTTATTCTTCTCCACCAGCTACCCTTAAACCCAATTCAAGAAAAAATTTAACTCTACCAAAAGGCTTTCTTCCTTTCTGTACTCCTCTAACCCCAGCTTCTAAACGAGAGGTTCTCAAGCCCAACATCTTAATTTTGTATATTCTCCAACATTTTAGGGAAGGGGAAAAAAGGAAAACTTTTTTCTAAAAAGCTTATCCAAAAGATTTTGGAGGTAGGGTTTGGGAAAGTGTGTGCCAAAAGCAAACTTCCTGAGCTGAGTAATGAAGGGTTAGTGTCTGACCTCTCATCATTCAGAGGCTCAGCGAAGCTTCCAGAGAACAGAGCAGCCAGTGCTCAGCCAGAGCTGAGGAATGACTGTGACCACCAGCTGGAGTGGAGAGAAGTCTGCTACTGTACGTTGCATAGGCTGCACTGAAGCCCTGAGACCACTTAAGTGAGAAGCCATCTTCAAGAATGAAAAGTCTTATAAAGTGAGCTGAAGACGAGACATGTATTTTCAATTCACGCTTAAGAAGTTCTCACCCTGCTTTAACAAAAGCCTGTCTGTCAAAAATCACACTTAATTTCAAAGAGCTACTACATTCAAAGATGCTTCAGAAAACTGTGGAATCCAATTTGAAAAATACTTTCCAACCCACGTGGCCATTAAGTGAAGAAAGGAGATGGAATGTACTTTCTGGCGATTCAGTATGGCCAAAGGTAAAGACTTTCGCCCACACATTGGTTCCTTCCTAATCCATAGACAGCTGGTCAAATACTTTATTATTTAAAATCTGACTTCTTCACTTTTAAATGAGTTTTCCCTCAGCTGTGTGTATTAATAGTTTTACACTATTGGGTTAATTTTTTTAAAGGAGTATTCTTTACAAATTCAAATTCAAAATAGATTAACTCCTTTTCACACATTATGACTAAGTATATAATATTTTTATTAAGCTATGAAATGCAAAAGTTATTTCTAAAGAAAGTAAAATATTTCCACTATCTATAGAAATTGCAAGCATGCAATTAAAAGCCAACATAACATGCACATTTAATTTAAATCTTCAGGCCATCTAAAAGTACTTTTAGAAATGGAGTAAAATAAGCACAATTTACCATATTTGCTGTAAGAATAAGTTAGCACTAAACAACAACAATTTAGCATATTAAAAGATATTAAACTCCACTAAATTGGGAGATTAAACTTGGAAAAGATGCAGACATTATAAAGACATACATGTACCTCTATTGTGGGCAAAAGGTATATAAGATGCATAATACATAATAAATTATATAGGAAAGCAAGATATGTGTATCTATACAAAATCAATCAGGTGAGATTCTTTAAGAGAGGACTTGGGTTTTACATTCACTACATATTTCTATTTTTTTAAATTTTGTCAGCACTATTAAAAACACAGAATGCTTACAACCCAAACACAAAAACCAGCTGGATGTCAACTGCTAAAACTTCCCCATCTTAGCCAAGAAACCAAACATGTTTTCCTGCTAATTTACACTTTACTTCACAGTTAAAGTTACCTTAAATGTGTTAAAGATAACAGTAATTCTGTGATTTGATCACTCTTAAATGGGCACAGTCTTTCCTATCCTTATGCACAGAAAAAGTTGAGAAAGACTCTTCAAACTAAGATATTCACAGGAGCTTTTCACAGGAAAAAGATTTTACTTCTAACACAGACTGCATTATTTGCGTAGATTGCAAAGAGAGCCATGTATAACTGATGACTATGAAATACATCTTCAAAGGACCAAGCACAGTGCTTGGCATGCTAAGTGCTCATCTCATGTCAGTCATTAGAGACTTTGGTCCCATAGCATCAGTGGCCTCTAAGACATCTCCTCAACAAATTCCAACTCTCAAACATCTTGCACTCCCAAGCTGCAGAGAGGCTGGTAGAAGTTCCGAGGTATTGCACTGAGTATCAAATCTCACGGCAAACTCCCTTTTCATATCCCCAGTCCTGAAATGCCTGTGTTCAAGGGTGACACAGTAGAGAGAAGACTGAGAATTAGAAACATGGATCCAAGGAATACATAACTTAACTCACTATCTTTCTTTTGTTTTCCTTTGTTTAGATCCATAGGCAAAATTAAACAAAAACAGTGTGGCCCAGTTCAGCTCAGTTCAGTTCAGTCGCTCAGTCGTGTCCGACTCTTTGCGACCCTGTGAATCGCACCCCCACCAGGCCTCCCTGTCCATCACCAACTCCCGGAGTTCACCCAGACTCACGTCCATCGAGTCAGTGATGCCATCCAGCCACCTCATCCTCTGTCGTCCCCTTCTCCTCCTGCCCCCAATCCCTCCCAGCATCAGTCTTTTCCAATGAGTCAACTCTTCGCATGAGGTGGCCAAAGTACTGGAGTTTCAGCTTTAGCATCATTCCTTCCAAAGAAATCCCAGGGCTGATCTCCTTCAGAATGGACTGGTTGGATCTCCTTGCAGTCCAAGGGACTCTCAGGAGTCTTCTCCAACACCACAGTTCAAAAGCATCAATTCTTTGGTGCTCAGCTTTCTTCACAGTCCAACTCTCACATCCAAAC
>NW_011495020.1:3685864-3725841 GCF_000754665.1 Bison bison bison
ACACTTGTTAGCAAAGTAATGTCTCTGCTTTTCAACATGCTATCTAGGTTGGTCATAACTTTTCTTCCAAGGAGTAAACGTCTTTTAATTTCATGGCTGCAGTCACCATCTGCAGTGATTTTGGAGCCCAGAAAAATAAAGTCTGACACTGTTTCCACTGTTTCCCCATCTATTTCCCATGAAGTAATGGGACCAGATGCCATGATCTTCGTTTTCTGAATGTTGAGTTTTTGTTTTTTTTTTTAAATCCATGTATATAAATATTTTTTAAATTTTATTTTATTTTTAAACTTTACATAATTGTATTAGTTTTGCCAAATATCAAAATGAATCCACCACAGGTATACTGCTCAGGATGAATGTTGAGTTTTAAGCCAACTTTTTCACTCTCCTCTTTCACCTTCATCAAGAGGCTTTTTAGTTCCTCTTCACTTTTTGCCATAAGGGTGGTGTCATTCGCATATCTGAGGTTATTGATATTTCTCCCAGCAATCTTGATTCCAGCTTGTGCTTCTTCCAGCCCAGTGTTTCTCATGATGTACTCTGCATATAAGTTAAATAAGCAGGGTGACAATATACAGCCTTGACGTACTCCTTTTCCTATTTGGAACCAGTCTGTTGTTCCATGTCCAGTTCTAACTGTTGCTTCCTGACCTGCATACAAATTTCTCAAGAGGCAGGTCAGGTGGTCTGGTATTCCCATCTCTTTCAGAATTTTCCACAGTTGATTGTGATCCACACAGTCAAAGGCTTTGGCATAGTCAATAAAGCAGAAATAAATGTTTTTCTGGAACGCTCTTGCTTTTTTGATGATTCAGCGGATGTTGGCAATTTGGTCTCTGATTCCTCTGCCTTTTCTAAAACCAGCTTGAACATCTGGAAGTTCACGGTTCACGTATTGCTGAAGCCTGGTTGGAGAATTTTGAGCATTACTTTACTAGCATGTGAGATGAGTGCAATTGTGCAGTAGTTTGAGCATTCTTTGGCATTGCCTTTCTTTGGGATTGGAATGAAAACTGAACTTTGTCAGTCCTGTGGCCACTGCTGAGTTTTCCATAGTCCTAGTTTTTCATCATGTAACTCAAATGTAAGTTTTATAGAAATATACATTGGTCTTCTTATCCCTCGCTCTATTAAAACACTGGGACTTCCCAGGTAGCCTGGTAGTAAACAATCTGTCTGCCAAGGCAGAAGATGCAGAGATGCAGATTCAATTCATGGGTCAGGAAGATCTCCTGGAGGAGGAAATGGCAACCCACTCCAGTATTCTTGCCTAGGAAATTCCATGAAGAGAGAAACCTGGCGAGCTAGAGTCCATGGTGTCACAAAGCATCAGACACAACTATGCATTGCTGTTGTTCAGTTGCTATCGTGTGACCCCATGGACTGTCAGAGAAGGCAATGGCACCCCACTCCAGTACTCTTGCCTGCAAAATCCCATGGATGGAGGAGCCTGGTAGGCTGCATGCAGTCCATGGTGTTGCTAAGAGTCAGACATGACTGAGCGACCTCCCTTTCACTTTTCACTTTCACACATTGGAGAAGGAAATGGCAACCCACTCCAGTGTTCTTGCCTGGAGAATCCCAGGGATGGGGGAGCCTGGTGGGCTGCCATCTATGGGGTCACACAGAGTTGAACATGACTGAAGCAACTTAGCAGCAGCAGCAGACCCCATGGACTGTAGCACGTCAGGCTTCCCTGTCCTTCACTATCTCCTGGCGTCTTCTCAAACTCAGATCCATTGAGTCAATGATGCCATCCAACCATCCTATACTCTGTCACCCTCTTCTCATCCTGCCCTCAATCTTTCCCAGCGTCAGGGTCTTTTCCAATTAGTTGGCTCTTTGCATCAGGTGGCCAAAGTATTGGAGCTTCAGCTTCAGCATCAATCCTTCCAATGACTATTCAAGGTTGGTTTCTTTAGGATTGACTGATTTGATCTCCTTGCTGTCCAAGGGACTCTCAAGAGCTTTCTCCAGCACCACAATTTGAAAGCATCAATTCTTCAGCACTCAGCCTTCTTTATGGTCCAACTCTCACATCCGTACAAGACTACTGGAAAAAAAAAACATAGCTTTGACTATACAGACCCTTGTCAGCAAAGTGATGTCTCTGCTTTTAATATGCTGTCTAGGTTTGTCATAGCTTTTCTTTCAAAGAGCAAGTGTCCTTTAATTTCATGGCTGCAGTCACTGTCCACAGTGATTTTAGAGCCCAAGAAAAGAAAATCTGTCACTGTTTCCACATTTTCCCCATCTATTTGCCATGAAATGATGGAAGCAGGTGGCATGATCTTAGCTTTTTGAATGCTGAGTTTTAATTCAGCTTTTTCTCTCTCCTCTTTCACTTTCACTAAAGAGGCTCTTTAGTTACTCTTCACTCTCTGCCTATCTGCTGCTGCTGCTGCTAAGTCACTTCAGTCGTGTCCGACTCTGTGCGACCCCATAGACAGCAGCCCACCAGGCACCACCATCCTTGGGATTCTCCAGGCAAGAACACTGGAGTGGGTTGCCATTTCCTTCTCCAATGCATGAAAGTGAAAAGTGAAAGGGAAGTCACTCAGTCATGTCTGACTCTTAGCGACCCCAGGGACTCCAGCCCACCAGGCTCCTCCACCCATGGGATTTTCCAGGCAAGAGTACTGGAGTGAGTTGCCATTGCCTTCTCTGCTGCCTATCTGAAATTGTTTATATCTCTCCCTGAAATCTTGATTCCAGCTTGTGATTCATCCAGCCTGGCATTTCTCATGATGTACTCTGCACAGAAGTTAAATAAGCAAGGTGATAATACACAGCCTTGATGTACTTCTTTCCCAATTTTGAGTCTGTTATTCCATGTCCAGTTCTAACTGTTGCTTCTTGACTTGCATACAGGTTTCTCAGGAGACAGGTAAGGTGCTCTGGTATTCTCATCTCTAAGAATGTATCAGTTTGTTGTGATGCACACAGTCAAAGATTTTCGAGTAGCCAGTGAAGCAGAAGTAGATGTTTTTATGGAATTCCCTTGCTTTCTCTCTAATCCAACAGATGTTGGCAATTTGATATCTGGTTCCTATGCCTTTTCTAAATCCAGCTTATACATCTGGAAGTTCTAGGTTCATGTACTGCTGAAGCCTATCTTGAAGGATTTTGAGTATTGCCTTGCCAGCATGTGAAATAAGTGAAATTGTATAAGCATGTACAACCTCATTAAAACATTCCTTTTTTTTCTCCCATTGCCTCCACTTCACCTCCCCTCAAAACACTGCCTTTCCAGGCCTTCTCTGGACTCTAGGTTTTCACATTTTTAGTTATTTTCAATTGTTATCTTTCTGTTTTTCACACTCCTTCCCACAAGGACTAGAATCAGGTCATTTTAATCTACCCTTTCCTCTCCACTCTCATAGTCACCCAATCCAAAATCCTCGTCAGTTCAAGCCTAAGTTGCAGGGATGGCTTAGAAGCAGTTTCTCTGCCTCCAATCACTTTTTATCAGATCCCATCTACTCATAGACACTCTAATGATTTTCCTCTAACTTCATTTTCTTCATGTCCTTTGCCTGCTCAGCAATCTCTGGTGCTTCTATGTCATTTATTATACACATCCCAAGTACTCTCTGGCCTTCAGGGTTTTCCACTAATATTACACCCCCTAGGATCCCATCCCACCTTCATTTCTCATTACCTCTCACTGCAGTCTCTCTCCTCCCACAAGCAAAATATGCATGCCATCTCCTACATGTGATTTGCTCATTTTCATCTTGATATCTTTTCTCATTCAAACTACCCACCCACTGACCTACAAATTCATTCCTGCTCTCTCCATCAATATCCTGTTAACCTTCAAAATTCTGCTCATCCCTCATCTCTTTGGAAAGTCCTTCTTCCTTAATTGCAAACAAATATGAGATTTCTTTTGTCCTTTATTCCCTCAAAAAAGGGCAATCCTCTGGTTGTTATTGAAGGTGGGGACATGGTAAGATAAAGAGATTCAAGGCAATGCATTAGTTTGGGTATCAAACTGCAAACAGTTTCGTCTAAATTAATAACAAATAAAATATCTCACAAATAAAGAAAATGGTTAAAGGTTCACATAAAGCTTTCTTACTCATTTTATAAGGGAAATAACCATGTATAATAAAAATTGTTGTTGTTGTCTAGTCATTAAGTTGTGTCTGACTCTTTTACGACCCCATGGACTGTAATCCTCCTGGTTACTCTGTTTGTGGAATTTCCTAGGCAAGAATACTGTAGTGGGTTGTCATTTCCTTCTTCAGGGAATTTCCTGACCCCAGGTGTCTCCTGCATCGGCAGGGGGGGTTCTTTACCACTGGGCCATCAGAGAAGCCTCAATAGCTGTCATTTATAAGGGATTTATTTTACTTCCTCAAAGGACTTTATACATACTAACATTTCATTTTTAAGTAAGTTGTGTGTCATAGTCATGGTACAGGCAAGAAAGCTGAGGGTCAGAGAAGTAAAAGTAACTTGCCTGAAGTCACAGAGCTAGAAATAAAGGCAGAATTTGAACTCATATTTGTCCTTACTCCAAAATCTGTGTCCTAACCACCTAAGCTACTGTCACAAATTCCTAACAGCATTCATAACATTCAGTTTTGGCAGTTTCTGAAAAAGAAATTCACAACTTACTTAACAGATTTCATTTTATCAATTGGCACTTGATAGTATCAAAATTTTGTCCCCTTTCTATACAATTCCTCCTCTTTCTGCCACCCTGTCTCCTGGTGAGATTGCCTCTTATTCCAACCAGAAAACTGGAGCCATTATATACAAATTTCTCATCCTATTCCCACAAATAATCCTAAAAACCGATTGAACTTGAACCTTCTATTCTCTCCAATTACAGAGTCCCTCTTCAATTCACTCCATGTGCTTGAGCACCAGTTCCTTCTTTTCTTCACAAAGCCTTTACCCATGGTTTAATCTCCAATCTCCTATATTGTAAATCTTTTTATTTCTACTGTTGGATTTCCATTGTTTTCAAATATGCTGTGGTAGCTGCCACTATTTTTTGAATAAATAATCCATAATACATAACTTTAATTCACATATTTAATAATATATAATTAAATAACTTAAAAATAATTTTTAAGCCCTATATATTGGTTTAGATATGGCCTCACTTTGCTCACATCCATGGTCAGACTTCCTCAACGGTCTCTCTTTAAAGAGTTCCCAAACTTCCTCACTTCCTATTCACCTTGAGGTCCTCTACAAACTGGTTTCTGCTTCTCATTTCATGGGAAATCTTTCAGGCAAGTTTCCAAGGACCTCCATGGAGGGTAAATCCGTGTTGCCAAATTCAATGGGAATTTTTTTTTCTCTTATCTCACTTGATTTCTCAGAAGCTTTCAACAAGGTTGACCACTCCATGCTGAAAATACTATTTTCTTGTCTAAACTTCAGTGACACACTGGTTAATCACCCATCTCCACTGCTTCCCTTCAGTTTCCTTGGCTCATTTATGCTCTTCCTCTGATTTCTAAGTTCTGAGATACCTCAGTAGTGGTTTTTGTGCTTATTTTGTTCTCTCTTCACTTTCTCTAAATGATATGCCATTAAATGCCAAATGTATAAATTAGAATTATCATGTGTATGATTCCCAAACTTATGTCATCTTTCCAGACCACTCCTCTAAATTCTGGATTCCTCTATTGACTTCTTTCTTGACATCTCAAACTCTTACAATAAACAGAAAACTCTTTATTTTTTTCTTCCAAAATTTGTTTCCATACACCCCAACCAAACCCATTTTCCCCCATATCAGTAGAAAGCCAAACCAACTTTCAGTTATTTAAACCAAGACCTTAGGAACCACCCTTGGCTCTACTCTTTCCTTCAGGCCTTCATATCTAAGCTAAAAGTAAGTCTTGTATATTCCACTTTGGACTGACTAGCCACAATCATCTCTTATCAGGGCTACAATTAATGTGTCCTAAAACAGCTCTAATTCCATACTTATCCTCTCTGATCCATTCTTCACTCATTTATCAGAGGGATATTCTTAAGATATAAACCAGAATAGTCATATTTTTCTGCTTAAAACCCACTAATAGCTTATAATTTTTCTTAGGTTAAATTCAGAATGTCTCCATGTTCTATATCAGAGATAGACAAACTTTTTTCTGTAAAGATCCAGTGATTAAATATTATGGGTTTCATGGGCTATACAGTTTCCTTCACAACTATTCAACTCTGCCTTGTAGCATGAAAGCAACTATAAAAATATAAAAAGGAATGAACATGGCTATGTTTCAGTTAAACTGTACTTATAATGAACTAGCAAAAC
The DNA here is from genome assembly GCF_000754665.1 of Bison bison bison. Lineage (NCBI taxonomy): Eukaryota > Metazoa > Chordata > Mammalia > Artiodactyla > Bovidae > Bison > Bison bison. The sequence continues at coordinate 3,692,154 of NW_011495020.1, forward strand.
TTGTCCCAGGGGCAGTAATTTGACAACCTCTGTCTTTGTGGTTCTGCATGATCTTATACCTGTGTGCTCCTGTAACCACATATGTACTATTCTCGCCCTCAGTCATGTAATCTTGGTCACACTGGTCTTAGTCCCAAGAATATGCCTATGTGTAGGACTTCCCTGGTAGCTCAGCAGTAAAGAATCTGCCTGCAATGTGGGAGCCACAGGAGACACAGGTTCGATCCCTGGGTCGGGAGGATCCCATGGAGAAAGGAATGGCAACCAACTCCAGTATTCTTGCCTGGAGAATCCCCATGGGCAAAGGAGCCTGGTGAGCTACACTCCATAGAGTCACAAAGAGTCAGACACAACTGAAGTGACTTAGCAAGCAAACCTATGCATAACTGCCTGGAATTCTCTTCTGACCCTTATCCTGCACTTGACTATTAGTTTCATCTTAGATAACACCACCTCAAAGATTTTTCCTGATCACCCTGTAAATAAATACACCACCTCACCATCCTTATTCTCTATTCTCAACTTTTTACTTGCTTTCTTTTTTCCCCATAAGACTTATCCACTCACAACTGTCACTATGCTTATATAACTCTTCTTATTCTTGTCTACTTTTCCTTCTAGAATATAGGTTTGGTAAAGACAAGGACTCATATATGTTTGATCATCACCCTATCTTTCTTGCCTGGCACTGTGACTGTCTGGCACTCAGCAATATTCACTCAATAAATATTTCTTGGCAGGAAAATTAATAGGATCAAATACAAATGTGTCTAACTGGTCACAAAAAATACAAGTTGATTAAAACATTGGTTTCCAATTTTTTTATTACATACACTTCAAGGAAAGAAAAATATTTGAGGATACCCTCCCACTCCAGGATATGTACATTTCCTTAAAATTAAAATATATTATGGAATAAAATGTCCACCAAAATACCAAGGAGTACATCAAGGCTGTATATTGTTACCCTGAACCCACACCATTCAATGTTATTGAGTGGCTGAATGAACTTGACACTTTCAACTATGGTTGAACTTCTCACAAATTATTGCTAATAAGAGTGCTATTTTAGCAGTCCTGAAAACAGAAAGGAATGATAACTGTATTTGGGTCAAAGAAGTGACCACATTCTTATTGGAAATGATCTATTTAAAAACTTTGCTTTTTATAAAATGAGATCCTCAGAACCAGGGCATTGTCTAATTCTGTTCTTCCATACATTACAATGAAGTCATTTTTTTTCTCCATCTTCTGTAAATAGTGCTTCTGCTATGGACTGAAGATTTGTGGCCTGTCAAAATTCATATATTGAAGCCTTAACTCCCAGCATGATGGTATTTGGACGCGAGGGCCTTTGGGAGGTAATAAGGTCATGAGGGTGTAGTGCAATGAGATTAGTGCCCTATTAAGAAAAGACCTGAAAGATGATCTCTCCTTCACATGAGAATATAGCTTAATGATGGTCTTGTAAAAGGGCCCTCAGCAAGAACTGGGGCTTCCTTGGTGGCTAAGATGTTAAAGAATCTGCCTGCAATGCAGGAGACCCAGGTTTGATCCCTGGGTCAGGAAGATCCCCTGGAGAAGGTACTGGTTACCCACTCCAGTATTCTTGCCTGGAGAATTCCATGGACAGAGGAGCCTAGTGAGCTACAGTCCCCTGGCTCCCAGAGTCAGACACTACTGAGTGAGTAACACTTTCACTTTTCACTTTCGACAAGAACTGAATCAGTTGACATCTTGATTTTCGTACTTCCCAGCCTTCAGAACTGTGAGAAATCAATGTCTGTTGTTTAAGCCATTCAATCTATAACATTTGTTATGGTGTGCATGTGTGCATGCTAAGTGGCTTCAGTCATGTCCAACTCTTTGCAACCCTACGGACTGTAGTTCACCAGTCTCTTCTGACCTTGGGATTCTCCAGGCAAGAATACTGGAGTGGGTTGCCATACCCTCCTCCAGGGGATCTTCCTCACCCAGGGATTGAACCCAGGTCTTCTGCAGCTCCTGCATTGCAGGTGGATTCTTTACCACTGAGCCACTGGGAAAGCCCCTATTTGTTATGGTAGCCAGAGACAACTTAGAAAGCTTCCCTCTTCAATCTCATTCCTGGTTCCTAAAGACTATGAGTCAGACATTTTTCATTACTGTGCTGATAATGCATATGCATGTTCAGTTGCTCAGTCAAGTCTGATTCTTTGCGACCTCATGGACTGTAGTTCACCAGACTCCTCTGTCCATGGGATTCTCTTGGCAGGAATATGGAGTGGGGTGCCATTTCCTCCTCCAAGGAATCTTCCCAACCCAAGGTTTGAACCTGTGTATCCTGAATTGGCAGGTGGATTCTTTACATAAGGGCCTATGTGTAATTTCACGTAGCTCAGATTTCAATTCTAGGTCTAGAACCTTTCCTTGGCTTCTATTTTCATGTACACTGAATCTATTTCACTTCATATCAACAGGTGTGGCTAAATTCAGCACTTTCTCACTTCTAGAAATATACTCATAGCAAGCATTTGTGGGGAATTGTATGAATTAACTGCATCATACAACACGCAGCATTCTGATAGCTTACTTGTTGCTATCTTCTGTTTTTCTTCCAGGAAAAACAAAAATTATTCTTTTTCTTTCATTTCCAGAAGATTAGGAACCATTTCTTTATTACCTATACATGCCTTTGGGGTGTCATCATCAACCACAATCGTTTTATCAAAGTACTTCTTTTACCCAGGACTCATCTCAAGAGAAATTCTAATAAATTTTCATCAAATAATTGATCACATGCTAATGAAACTTTAATTGAATTTTCATTTCATCCTTACTCTTTAGACTTCTCTATGACTATTGAAGGTGAGAAAACTATTCCCAGGTATATTTATTAATGAAGCAATTTAAAAAAATGCCCACATTTAGACCAGCATGAGTTTGTACATGTATTAACAGTTCTATAAAATAGATGTAAGGGTTAAGAGATTAAAAACAAATTTTTAGGAAATTTTTTAAATGACTACCTAATGACAGTTCAAGAAATAAGTTTTTTAACAATAGAGGTAAATTTAGTATTTCTGAAATAGCTAGTGTGATGTTTGTGGCAGAGAGAGAAAGAGAGATTCAAAATTTCAGAAATGACTCTAGGGAGTTCCCGGGCAGTCCAGAGGTTAGGATGAGGAACTTTCAGTGCCACAGGCCCAGTCTCAATCCCTGGTCAAGGAACTAAGATCCTGCAAGTCATGTGGCATGGCCATTTTATTTTTTTCTTCATGATTCTAAAGTTTACAACTATTTAATTTTTCTAATAAAACACCTTCAATATCCTGGAAATAGGATACACCAATTATTCCAGAAGGCATTGCTTTTCAAATGTCTGGTGGAATATTTTAGCTCACTATTAAAAAAGAGTTACACTGCTTATTTACACTCTGGTGATTATATCTTTAAATATAAAGTACTAATCAATTAGTATTAAAGATTTATGAAGGGACAAGTTAATAATTTTCCACTCAATTCCTTCCCACTAATTAAAGATTTTCACCATTAATCTTTGTCCTATAGCATTTAATTTGAAATAATGTTTGTCCTTTAGCTTTAGAATTAATTTTAAATAACATCTTTAATTTTGATATAAAGAACCATTTTTCAGAATTGCCTTTCAGATTAAATTTTAAAAGCTCTAAAATTCTATCTAATTTTATACATAAAATGTCATTTGCATTAATCTGATGATTTTTAACTACACATTTGGCCCACAGTATCTAATTAATTTGGCAAGAGAATTATGGAAATAATAAAATTACTTCCAAATTTCAAGGAACACTTCATTTTTAAATGTCTAATTAAATATACCTTTGTAATAAAAGAAATCATTCTGAAAAATATAATAGTGTTTTAATTCCCAAGTAATAGGTATGCTGAATGTTAATTTGTCCTATATTTGCCACCCACAAGAGACAAAAGCATTATCTTAATACCCCCAAAGAAGCTGTATATTCATACAACTTAAAAAAGAAAATAAAATTAAACTTGTTTGATAAAGAATACAAAGAAACAAATTGAAAAAACTAAGTGCTTCACTTCTTAAAAACCTAACTGGCATAGCATAATAATTTTAAGTTTCTTGTGTTTCTGCCAAGAGGCAAGTAAAGAGCAGTGATATTTAAGAAGATCACCATTTCAGTCATTCGTTTCTTCATTTATTCATTTTGGGATGCTCCTTCTTTCTTATGGGTCCCACTTCTGACTTATCTCAAGAACAGCACCACAGTGTTCTCTTTTGTGTTAGCAGTGAAGATGGACAAAGGAGGAGTAACTTCACTCCCTTTCAAAAGTCTTTGCAGCTCTCCTGCCTATTCTCCCCTCCCTTACTTCAAACATGAAAATCAATTCATACCCTAATTTCTCCAGTGAATAGTCCATAATCATCCTATTTTCTTCATTCTCCAATCATTAAATTTTTTACTCCTCACTTCTATATTAAAGTCAGTCAAAATTATCTCATTTCTTTTTTCTCTAATTTTTAAACACAAAGTAATTAAAATCTATAACAACAATATATCTCACCATACAAGAACAAGACAAATTTTTTTGTGATTTTTCTAAACATTAAATAAAGCTTTAAAAAAAATAAAAGTGTAATTTCAATACCAGTGGAGTCAAAGATAGATATTGCTACATAAAGACTCTATGACAAATTCACATATTAATAAACATTGCAACAGTTCTAAAGTATATGGAAATTGTTTCAAGAAAAATCAATATACAAGTACACTAAATAAATGCACCCATTAACCCACTAGATATTTGGAAACAATTTATCTAAAAATCATTATTCTTTGCCATACTTTACATTCAAGTATAAAAAGCTTGTAGCTTATGTTTCAAATTTCATCCTTCTTCATCACAGAAAAGGGGAGCCTTCAAAAACCTAAAGCATAATCAAGCCATGCCATTTAGAAACATCTTCTCTGTGCATTATCAGGGGACTACATTCTCAAGCCTTTCCATGCCAGAGAAGCTCTGAGTATCATTGGTTAATATTGGGCTTCAGGCTCCTGCAGTTTTCCAAGTAAATGAAAGCTCAATAATGCATGCTACCTGCTGGCTCCAGGCTGGCAGCTTTGCCTACCAATTCAGCATCGCCCAGGGTACCACTGCTGTACTTACAGCGCTATCCCAAAGGTACTTACAGCTCGTTCCCTATTCATTCTAGCATAATCCTCTCACTTGCTGACCATTAGCAGTGTAATTAATGGGCATTTTCTGATCGATGTACCCTTTCAGATAAGTGTTATAATGAAAGGTGATTACAGTGAAGAATAATATAGTTGAAAATCAGTACCTGGTCGTCACCACTCATTGGCAATGCCATAACAGAATCAGACAGTGAGACCAGACTGCATAGAGTTATATCAAATAAAGTAATTCTTTCAATTTATTGCACTTTTAATTATGCCATCTTTAATTTAAAGAACTACCTTGCCCCGTACATTTAGTCTCCAAGCTAAAGGGAATTAATCTAAGGCTAACTAATATTCACTCCCCCAGCACATTTGAAATCAATTTTACCTTAAGTAAAATGTTTTATGAGGCTTCAGTTTACCCTGGGCATTATGCATCTTCATAATTTTTTAATGAACTTAACATATCCATGAGCAAAAGCCATGAATCATATTTTTGGTAGCCCTTAAAAACAATTTTTTTCCAATTTGCTGTAAATTAAAAGAGATGTGAGAAAATGAGAATAAAATCTCATTACCACTGACAACCTCACAGCTCAATAAACCTGTTATTAAATCTTATTAAAGGGTCAGTTATTTGTCATTTTTAGTAACCTTCATCATCACATGCTATCCAATCTTCCTTTGAAATACCAGGGCATAGAGGTCATACAAGGAGTTCGGACTGTGAAAATCAGGCCCAAGAGTGAGTGTAAGTAATTAGAGCTCTTTCCAGGACTTCAATCTAAATATTGACATGCACTGAACTGTGGTATTACACAGAAGGGTCGAGGACAAAGATCCAATGAAAAAAAATGATACCTTGCCACTCACTGGGGCTTTCTGATGACCAGAATCAAGAGGGGACATGATGGTTATCACAGGTAAACCACAAGGAACATATAACCAAGGTGAGGCTAAATTTTGCTTATTGGATAAAGATAAAAAGGAAAATCAGATCTCCAGTAGCTACAGGTTTTATGTACAATCAAATTTCTACATGCAAATTAAATTCATTCTGGATGAGTTGAGAATTGTAATATTTAACAAAATTTAATGAATTGTATCGAATTTAATAAAATTCATCTTAAGTTGATTTTTAGTAAAATAGGTCAACATATATTATTGGCCTGCAGGTTCTGAAGCTGATCTCTGTCCTGGGTATGTTCACAGGAAAATAAATTTCAATACAATCTAAACAAGCTAGCTGAAAGAGATGTATATGCTAACAAACACAAAGATAGAAAACAAATATTCCAATAATTCAAGCAAAATTCAAGTGACCTTTCAAAATTCTGTGGTTGATTTAGCCACAATTGTCTGTCTGTGGGAATCTCCAGGCCAGAATACTGGAGTGGGTTGCCATTTCCTTCTCCAGGGGATCTTCCCAACCCAGGGATTGAACCCAAGTCTCCCGCTTTGCAGGCAGATTCTTTACCATCTGAGCCACCAGGGAAGCCCCTTTGTAAGTAAAAGAAGTGATCAAAGATAGAGGAGGGTCTCCTGCTTTAAAATCTAGTAGATGTTTCTTGATTCCTATTTATGATAAGATAGGTTGTATGCTGCTGGCAGGGATTGAGTGGAGAAATTTAAATGGAGAGATTTCTGTGCTCTAGAAGGAATGAAGGGGGTGCTCCTTGGTTAGTAACTGGGTAGCCAGAAATCCCCACAAAATCGCTGTACAAGCACCACTTACTCCCACTTTTCTTCAGTTTTGCCCCCTTGTCAGCATAAAATTCACAGGTTCTAAATAAGAGAGAAGAGATTAAGAATAAAATCAATGGCACTGAACACTTAAGATTTCACTTACAGTCCATTAGATCTAATTACCAACTCTTCAGGTAGCTTTCTACTCTGATTTCATTCACCTGGGGAACACTGATCATAGCTTGAGTTTTATCTTTAATTATCTCAAATAATTGATTCTTGTTGTCATTCAGTACCTAAGGTGGGTCCGACTCTTTGTGACCCCATGAACTGCAGCATGCCAGACTTCCCTGCCCTTTACTCTCTCCCAGAGTTTTCTCAAACTTATGTCCATTGAGTTGATGATGCCATCCAATCATCTCATCCTCTGTCACCCACTTCTCTTCTAGCCCTCAATCATTCCCAGAATCAGGGTCTTTTCCAATGAGTTGGCTCTTTTAATCAGGTGGCCAAAGGATTGGAGCTTCAGCTTCAGCATCAATCCTTCCAATGAATATTCAGGGTTGAATTGCTTTAGAATTAACTGGTTGATCTCCTTGCAGTCCAAGGGACTCTCAAGAATCTTGTTCAGCACCACAGTTCAACAGTATGAAGTCTTCAGTGCTCAGCCTTCTTTATCATCCAATTCTCACATCTGTACAGGACTACTGGAAAAACACTAGCTTTAAATAAACAGACCTTTGAGGGCAAAGTGATGTCTATGCTTTTTAATACGCTGTCTAGTTTTGTCATAGCTTTTCTTCCAAGGAGTAAGCGTCTTTTAATTCCATGGCTGTGATCACTGTCCACATTGATTTTGGAGCCCAAGAAAATAAAATCTGTCATTGCTACCACTTTTTCCCCTTCTATTTGCAATGAAGTGCTGGGACTGGATGCCATGATCTTAGTTTTTCAATATTGAGTTTTAAGTCAGCCTTTTCACTTTCCTCTTTCACCTTCATCAAGAAGCTATTTAGTTCCTTTCACTTTCTGCCATTAGAGTTGTTCATCTGCATATCTGAGGTTACTGATATTTCTCCTGGCAATCTAGACTCCAGCTTGTCAGTCATCCAACCCAGAATTTCACATGATGTATTCTACATAAAAGTTAAATAAGCAGCATGACAATGTACAGCCTTGACATACCCCTTTCCCTGTTTTGAACCAGTCTGTTGCTTCTCAACAGAACACATGTTTCTCAGGAGATAGGTAAGTTGGTTTGATATTCCCTTCTCTTTAAGAATTTTCCACAGTTTGTTGTAATCCACATAGTCAAAGGTTTCGAGTAGTCAGTGCAGCAGAATTCCCTTGCTTTTTCTATGATCCAACAGATGCTGGCAATTTGATCTCTGGTTCCTTTACCTTTTCTAAATCCAGCTTGTACATCTGAAAGTTCTTGGCTCACATACTGCTGAAGCCTAGCTTGAAGGGTTTTGAGCATTACCTTGCTAGTATGTGAAATTAGCTCAGTTGTGCAGTAGTTTGAACATTCTTTGACATTGACTTTCTTTGGGATTGGAATGAAAACTGACCTCTTCCGGTATCTTGCCACAGCCTACCTCTGAGGACATTCTGATGTCAACAAAGTTCACTATAGATCCATCTGTGTTGATTTTCCTAAGGCTTTATTTGTTAGCCTGCTCAGACCACCATGACAAAACACCACAGATTTAACATTTATTTTTTCACAATTCTGGAGGCTGTGAGTTCTAGAAACTAGAGTGCCAGCATTATCCACTTCTGGTGAGATCTCTCCTCCTGGCTTGCAGATGGCCATCTTCTGGCTGAGTTTTCATATGACAGAGAGAGGGAGAATTTTGTGGTCAGATTGGTCCCCATGCTATGACCGCACTTAAGCTTTATCACCTCCTCACAAGCTCTATCTCCAAATACGGTCACACTGGGGATTTGACTTGAACATGGAGATTGTGGAGGGACATGATTCAGTCCATAGCATTTTATGTGACAGAAATGTCAAACCTCTTTTCTTATATAATTTAAGACTGTCTTTATAGGACACCAAAACAACCAGCTGATACAAAGAAAAAACAGTTAAAATGAATGTTTTGAATAATATATACAGTGGATATATAAATATATAAATAAATAAATTAATTAAATTAAATATAATTTTATTTTACCTTGTTAGTATTTGCTTTCATTTCTATCCAGTGGCTCAAGGGAAAATACAGTCACTCAGGGATTTCTCACTCCCCTCCATTTTATTTTAGCAGAATCAGAAGATATTAAGAAGAAGTGACAAGAATACACAGAAGAATTCTACAAGAAAAATCTTCATGACCCAGATAACCATGATGGTGTGCCCACTCACTTAGAGCCAGACATCCTGGAGTGTGAAGCTAGGTGGGGCTTAGGAAGCATCATTACAAACAAAGCTAGTGGAGGCGATGGAATTTCAGCTGAATTATTTAAAATCCTAAAACATGATGCTGTGAAAGTGCTGCACTCAATATGTCAGAAAATTTGGAAAACTCAGCAGTGGCCACAGGTCTGGAAAAGGTCAGCTTTCATTCCAATCCCAAAGAAAGGCAATGCCAAAGAATATTCAAACTACCACACAATTGCACTCATCTCACACACTAGCAAAGTAATGCTCAAAATTTTCCAAGCTAGGCTTCAACAGTACGTGAACCATGAACTTTCAGATGTTCAAGCTGGATTTAGAAAAGGCAGAGGAACCAGAGATCAAATTGCCAACATCTGTTGGATCATAGAAAAAGCAATAGAAAAACATCTACTTCTGCTTTATTGACTATTCCAAAACCTTTCAGTGCATAGATCACAACAAACCGTGGAAAATTCTTCAAGAGATGGGAATACCAAATCACCTTAACTGCCTCCTGAGAAATCTGTATGCAGGTCAAGAAGCAACAGTGAGAACTGACATGGAACAACAGAGTGGTTCCAAATAGGGAAAGGAGTACATCAAGGCTGTATATTGTCATCCTGCTTATTTAACTTATCTGCAGAGTACATCATGAGAAACACTAGGCTGGATGAAGCACAAGCTGGAATCAAGATTGCTGGGAGAAATATCAATAACCTCAGATATGCAGATGACACCACCCTTACGGCAGAAAGCGAAGAGGAACTAAAGAGCCTCCTGATGAAAGTAAAAGAGGAGAGTGAAAAAGCTGGCTTAAAATTCAACATTGAGAAAACTAAGATCATGGCATCAGGTCCCATCACTTCATGGCAAACATACGGGGAAATAATGGAAACAGTGACAGACTTTATTTTTTCGGACTCCAAACACCACTGCAGATGGTGACTGCAGCCATGAAATTTAAAAAGATGCTTTCTCCTTGGAAGAAAAGCTATTACCAACCTAGACAGCATATGAATAAGCAGAGATGTGACTTCGCTGACAAAGGCCCATCTAGTCAAAGCTATGGTTTTTCCAGTAGTCATGTATGGATATGAGAGTTGAACTATAAACAAGGCTGAAGAATTGATGCTTTTGAAGTGTAGTGTTAAAGAAGACTCTTGGGAGTCCGTTGGACTGCAAGGAGAGCCAACCAGTCAATCCTAAAGGAAATCAACCCTGAATATTCATTGGAAGGACTGATGCTGAAGCTGAAGCTCCAAAACTTTGGCCACCTTATGTGAAGACCTGACTCAGAAAAGACCCTGATGCTGGGAAAGATTGATGGCAGGAGAACGGATGAGATACTTGGATAGCTTCATCAACTTAATTGACATGAGTTTGAGCAAGTTCCAGGAGTTGGTAATGGACAGGGAAGCCTGGTATGCTGCAGTCCATGAGGTAGCAAAGAGTCAGACATGACTTAGCGACTGCACTGATGAACATTCTGCCAGATTTAGGCAGGATCAAAACACCAGGGAATCTGGGTATGAACATACAATTCTTGGTCAGCCTTTATCCACACAAGATCCTCATTCTCTCAAGTACTCAGACCTGATGCAAACCTCTTTTGACCCAGGCTTGAAAAGAAAATGGGGTAAAAGAGGCAACGTCAGAGAAAACATAGTTTAATATCTCCAATACTAACTTACCACATGTGACGCAGGAATGGTGTTAATCTTTTTTATTCATCAAATACAGAGTTGGAAAGGCTCATGGCACTTTTCTACTTCATTATCATAATTTTGAAGATGAAGACATTGGGGCCCAGAAAGGTGATGTAACTCACGCGAGGTCCCAAGAGCATTTGATGGTGAGTCACAGACTAGACTAGGAATCCCATGGACAGAGGAGCCTGGAATGCTGCAGTTCATGGGGTTGCAAAAGAGTCAGACATGACTTAGTGGCTAAACAACCACACAGACCAGAAAGCAGTTATTTTCAGGACCCCATGCTGTCTCTTAAGAACACAATTCAATTCAAGCAACTCTACACATGTGCCTACTAAGTGCAAGAAACTATGCTAGGCCCATCAAGTACCCTGCGTAGAGTTGTTGTTTTTCTGTTTTGTTTTTTTAATTGTATCTGAAAGAAAAGAAGCCTCTTAATGTTGCTATAGCTTGTAGCTGCCCTGTTTTCAGAGATGTCTATTAAAAAAAAAAAAAGATAAAGAAACAGGACTTTGTTAGCCCAAGGATACCCTAAAAGCTTGTTTCAAACATTTTGATTAACAGAAAAATATGCATTTTTTTTTCTTTTCTGTTTCAAGTTACCTAGGGTAAAACAGCACTTCTGGACACTGATGAAATCTTATTAAATTCTGTGTTCTGTCAGCTCTTCTAAGATTAGGCAAGTCTAAGAATCAAGGACACTTTGAAGTGAAAAGAGAGGAATCTTTTAAGTCACTTTAGAGGAAAATTCTTGTCAAACTCTCCAAAGTGAAGATGACGATTTCCTTCCTTTGAATTTTTTTTTAATTAAAGAAAATAACTCAAAAACATAAACATACAATATAGGTTAAGTGCTTTATAATAAAAACCCTATTTATCCTCCCATAACAATTCCATTTTGCAAAACAGAGTTATATGACTCTAGTATAGTGAGAAATGTCTTTATTTTTTTCTCTCAACTAGTAGAACAACAATATTCAATTAACGGCTACAGAACAACATTCAATTAACAATTTACATAAGACCCATTTACTGCACTTGTTTGTGTGCCTCTGAAGTTTCTAATTTCCAGGTTCTTCCTCTATGTCTTTTATTTTTAATTCATTTATTGGAAAATCTTGATCATTTGTCCTGTAGTTCCCACACTCTGGGATTTCTGACTTTATGCTAGCAGTTTCCTTTAATATTTTCCTCTGTCTCTGGATGTTCTGTCAATTAGTAGTTAGGTAATAGATTTTTTCGGATAATACTTCATAGGTGATGTTGCCTCAATCAAGAAGTTCATGTTTTAGAGAAGGAAATGACAAGTCACTCCAGCATTCTTGCCTAGGAAACCCCAAGGAGAGAGGAGCCTGGCAGGCTAGAGTCCATGGGGTCACAGAGTCTGACATGACTTGGTAACTAAACAACAGTCTGGTATCTGCTCATAGGTAAACAGTATAATATGCTGTGATTATTTTGTCTTTTCCAATGCATTTTGTTTTCCCTGCAGTGAAATGATTTTCCGGTATTTTTATATTGGTTTAATTTTCTATGTACTTAGCAATAACTCAAATCCAAACACGTCCTTGATTATGCAAATCTCTTTTCAAAGTCTTCAAGCGCATTAGGTGTTTTGTTAGGTTTGTCTCCTTGAAGAAACCACTCCTAAAGATTCCTCTAACAATGTGGGTTCAGTGTAGTCTTGGCCTGGGTCCCCGTTACTCCCACCCTCAGGTTTCCTTCTGATTCTGTCCTGTGTTGGAAATCCTAGACCCTATGGATGTATTTATTTGGTTCAAAACCTCACTCTTTGGTAGAGGACATTCTCCAGTAGAAAAGAAGACTGGGAGATGGAAAAAAAAAGCAGCACATGTTTGTTTTTCCTTTTTGATACTAGCAGACATCGGTGAATTTGTTTATAACCCTTATATCACTAGGGGTTGTAAAATAAAGTTATTTTAATTCTGTGCTATCCTTTTTCATGTATTAGCTGAAAGTCTTCTATAAAAAAGAGCTTTCCCTCACTGTGTGCTTGTCCTTAAGTACAATGCAAGGAAACCTTTGATGTTCCTGTTGCTCTGTCCTTGAGACTTGTTTCCTATGAGAAGTCTCCGTGAGTGTTTCAGTGATGCACTTGCCCCCCAGGACTACCTGCCATGCTGCTTATCCCTCAAGCCCCCTCTACCCCACTCTGTTTCTGATTACCCGCCTTAAGGCAGCCAAACTCATGAATTCAACGGGTGAAACACAACAAACTGATAGTTTTGAGGTCTACAGTTGCCAATAACTTTTCAACTCGGAGACTCCAACTTTCTGAAATAGTTTTTTCATGTGTAACGATAGATATATCACAATACTTGCCTGTGCCAGTTATTTTATTGCTTCAAATTCACCTTTCTTTGCCATGCTTTGTGACACTACAAATGGGCCATACAAACGGGCCATACAAACATTTCTCCTCTGCCAAGCTGACACAGTGTCAGGCTTCTCAGTAGAGGGCACGAGAGGGTCACTGCAAGAGAAAGGAGCTTCTATTCCTAATTCCAGTCTGGCTGCATCTCCCTCCCATGGTACAGTTACCAGCAGTTTTTAGGAGGCCCCAGAGGCACTCACTCTCCAGCAGTTCCTCGCCCAGAAGCAACTTACTGCAGATCACCTCTGGCATATTTAAATCCAAACCAACATCTGTGGGCATTTCTTATAGATAAATTCCAGCCTACTCACACCTTTCTCAGGTATCTTCAGCAGGCTTTTCCTACAGACCAACTCTGGCTCACACTCTCTGCAGAGTTTGTTTCCCTTCAGCAGCTGGCAGTTCCTGAGACAGTCACACCCATAGTCAAGGGTACCTTCAAGGTTGCACTGATGCTGACATCTTGAAATTCTCAATAATTTTTTAACAAGTGCCCTGAACAACTTTCATTTTGCATCAGTTCAGTTCAATCGCTTAGTCATGTCCAATTCTTTGCATCCCCATGGTCTCCAGCACTCCAGGTATCCCTGTCCATCTCCAGCTCCCAGAATTTACTCAAACTCATGTCCATTGAGTCAGTGATGCCATCCAACCATCTCATCCCCTGTCATCCTCTTCTCCTCCTGCCTTCAATCTTTCTCAGCATCAGGGTCTTTTCTAATGAGTCAGTTCTTCGCATCAGGTGGACAGAGTATTATAGTTTCACCTTCAGTATCAGTCATTCCAATGAATATTCAGGACTGATTTCCTTTAGGATGGACTGATTGGATTTCCCTGCAGTCCAAGGGACTCTCAAGAGTCTTCTCCAACACCACAGTTCAAAAGCATCAATTCTTCAGTGCTCAGCTTTCTTTATAGTCCAACTCTCCCATCCATACATGACTACCGGAAAAACCATAGCTTTGACTAGACGGACCTTTGTTGACAAAGTAATATCTCTGCTTTTTAATATGCTATCTAGGTTGGTCATAACTTTTCTTCCAAGGAGAAAGTGTCTTTTAATTTCATGGCTGCAGTCTCCATCTGCAGTGATATTGGAGGCCCCCCTCAAAATAAAGTCTCTCGCTGTTTCCATTGTTTCCTCATCTATTTGCCATGAAGTGATTGGACCAGCGGCCATGATCTTAGTTTTCTGAATGTTGAGTTTTAAGCCAACTTTTTCACTCTCTTCTTTCACTTTCATCAAGAGGCTCTTTAGTTCTTCACTTTCTGCCATAAGCGTGGTGTCATCTGCATATCTGAGGTGTTTGATATTTTCCTGGCAATCTTGATTCCAGCTTGTGCTTCATCCAGCCCAGTATTTCTCATAATGTACTCTGCATTTAAGTTAAATAAGCAAGGTAACAATATACAGCCTTGATGTACTCCTTTTCCTATTTGGAACCAGTCTGTTGTTCCATGTCCAGTTGTAACTGTTGCTTCCTGACCTGCATACAGATTTCTTGAGAGGCGGGTCAGGTGGTCTGGCATTCCCAACTCTTTAAGAATTTTCCAGAGTTTCTTGTGGTCCACACAGTCAAAGGTTTTGGCATAGTCAATAAAGCAGAAATAGATGTTCTTCTGGACTCTCTTGCTTTTTCTATGATCCAACAGATGTTGGCACTTTGATCTCTGATTCCTCTGCTTTTTCTAAATCCAACTTGAACATCTGGAAGTTCATGGTTCATGTACTGTTGAAGCCTGACTTGAAGAATTTTGAGCATTACTTTGCAAGCATGTGAAATTAGCTCAGTTGTACAGTAGTTTGAACATGCTTTGGCATTGACTTTCTTTGGGATTGGATGAAAACTGACCTTTTTCAATCCTGTGACCACTGCTGAGTTTTCCAAATTATCTGACATATTGAGTGCAGCACTTTCACAGCATCATCTTCCAGGATTTGGAATAGCTCAACTGGAATTCCATCACCTCCACTAGCTTTGTCCATAGTGATGCTTCCTAAGGCCCACTTGACTTCACATTCTAGGATGTCTGGCTCTAGGTGAGTGATCACACTATCGTCATTATCTGGGTTGCAAAGATCTGTTTTTGTATAGTTCTTCTGTGTATTCTTGCCACCTTTTCTTAATATCTTCTGCTTCTGTTAGGTCCATACCATTTCTGGCCTTTATTGTGCCCATATTTGCATGAAAGGATCCTTTGGTATCTCTACTTTTCTTGAAGAGATCTCTAGTTTTTCCCATTCTATTGTTTTCCTCTATTTCTTTGGATGCTTGCTCCTTAGAAGGAAAGTTATGACCAATCTAGAAAGCATATTAAAAAGCAGAGACATTACTTTGCCAACAAAGGTCTGTCTAGTCAAGGCTATGGTTTTTCCAATAGTCATGTATGGATGTGAGAGTTGTACTATAAAGAAAGTTGAGCGCTGAAGAATTGATGCTTTTGAACTGTGGTGTTGGATAAGACTCTTGAGAGTCCTTGGACTGCAAGGAGATCCAACCAGTCCATCCTAAAAGAGATCAGTCCTAGGTGTTCATTGGAAGGACTGATGTTGAAGCTGAAACTCAACAAATACGCTGGCCACCTGATGCACTTAACTAACTCATTGGAAAAGACCCTGATGCTGGGAAAGATTGAGGTCAGGAGGAGAAGGGAACAACAGATGTCTGGATGGCATCACCGACTCAATAGACATGGGGTTGTGTGGACTCTGGAGTTGGTGATGGACAGGGAGGCCTGGCGTACTGCGATTCATGGGATCGCAAAGAGTTGGACACGACTGAGTGACTGAACTGAACTGAACTGATTTCTTTGCATTGATCACTGAAGAAGGCTTTCTCATCTCTCCTTGCTATCCTTTGGAACTCTGCATTCAAATCAGTATATCTTTCCTTTTCTCCTTTGCCTTTCACTTCTCTTGTATTCACAGCTATTTGTAAGGTCCCCTCAGACAACCATTCTGCCTTTTTGCATTTCCTTTACTTGGGTTTGGTCTTGATTCCTGCCTCCTGTACAATGTCACGAACCTCTGTCCATAGTTCTTCAGGCCTCTGTCTAACAGATCTAATCACTTGAATCTGTTTGTCACCCCCACTATATAATCCTAAGTGATTTGATTTAGGTCATACCTGAATGGACATTTTGCATGGGGCCTACAAACTGTATGATTCATTCTGGTCTGAGTTCTAAATCTTAGCCTCAGTGAGGAGCCCTCTTCTACATTTGTAGTTTCTTCCTGTTTATACTTCCTCAGCCCTAGTAGCTGCTTTCTATATTTCCTTTCCCTGCATTTTTAGATGTCTCTTACTCTCTCTAGTAGGTAATCACCTCTTACTAGTTTAATAATTCTTTATATTACATTACTGGTGGGATTACTGTCTTCTGATTGGACCCTGGTTGATACACTGCTTCAGAGAGTTTCTATACAACTTACTTGACATACTTCATATAGTAATGCAAGTAATACTAATGTATGGCAATTGGTGTTAACCAATCCAGTAGTTATTTATTATGATTATTTCTCTACATTTACACAAGTAAAAGCTCCTACTTCGCTCTATGAGGTATGTCACAAAAAGAAAAATTAAGAAAAAATATGGATCGCTCTCAATCTATAATCTGTCCTAGAAGTGAACTCAAAAATGGCACTTTTGAACAGGAAGGTGGACAGAATATTATAGTGAAAGGAGAACTGTATTTGGGGCCATAAGACCCAGGTTTGAAAAGAGGTAACCATTTCAGTGGAATAATGACCAAAACTACTTTACCCATCTCATCCCTGTTTTTTTTTTTTTTCCTTCGCAAAGTAGGAATAAACGTACCTGTCTCAGGATTTTCTAAGGCTTAAAGGACAAGACATGTGAAAAAGACCTTACAAATCATGAAACAGTTTACAAAGCCTATTTATTATCAAATATATTGCTGTTACCTTTATGACTATAGGGTTTTCAATATCTTATAGAATGCAAGTAAGCATTCATTACTATTTTATAACTAGCATTCAACAGCCTACTATATACCTGGTCTTTATAAATTATTTCATTAATCATAACAGCCCCACCACATAAAAAGTATTATTTTCTTTTGTGTCATCCTTGACTCCCATTAATCTCACACCACACATTGAATCCAACAGTGAATCATCTAGATTTTGCTTCCAAACTATGATCAGACATCGACCACTTCTCAGCATGTCCACTTCACCACCCTGGCCTAAGAGCCATCCCCGCTGCCCTAGATTACAGCAACTGCCTCCTAACTGGTTTTCCAGCTCTGCCATTCCTCTGCCTGCCACTAGCATATATCCCCATCAAGTCTATATTCAGAAAAATAACCATATGATCATTTCAGAATATGTCAGGTCATCTCATTTCTCTGCCTAAAATCTTCCAATGGCTTCCTTTCTAACTGAGAATTAGCCAAAATCATTAAAATGGCCTCAAGATCATTTGTAATCTACCTACTTCACATTATCTTTCTGACCTTATCTTCTACTCTCCATCTGTTCCCCACAGTCCAGTCATGCTGGCCTCCTTACTGTTTTTAGAACATACCAGGCAGAGACCTGCCTCAGGGCCTTTGCATTTGCTCTTGCTTCTGCCAAAACATGCTTCTCCCAGATGGTCTTATAACTTGCTCCCTTGCCTCCTTTTGGCCTCTGCCTGAGGGTTGCTTTCTCTGTCAGTCTGCCTAATTTCAGCTGAGTTACTCAGCACCCCATTGCAAAGTTTTCTCTCCTATTTTCTGTATTTTCTTCCATATCACTTGAAGACTCTGACGCTGGAAAAGATTGAGGGCAAGAGGAGAAGGGGACGGCCGTGTATAAGCTAACTAGAATGTGCACCATAAGAATGAGTTTTGTGAAAGGGTGGGAGCAGAATACCGAAGGCAGATGGTAACAAGCACTCCTTGCTGGATTGAACTTCATCTGAATGGACCTCTACAGTCGTTGGACAAAGTATTAACTCAGATGGGTTCCCCTTCAGTGCGTTGCTCAAGCATGTCATAAAGCTTCATCACCAATCAAGTCCCATCAAAAGACTTAAAGTACCAACTCTTCTGTCATAGTATTTGTGTGTGGTCCCCACGGACTGTTTACTATCCAAAAATTCAAGAGAAAACAGCACTTGAGGTCTCATCAATTAAAGCACCTTGTGGAACTGGTTTCCTATGTTCGAATATTAGATGGGAAAATTAATGTTAGAAATACTCTCCCATAAAGGAGGAAGAGAAGATTTTAAAGGCTTACTGATGTCTTGTTGGGCATAAAACTGAGTGTCCCAAAGGTTTATTAATAACAGTAGTAGTTATGTGTACAGGTAATGTATCATGATCCAGTATCACAGTATTATGCTGTTTATATACATCTTTAATTTGCATAAATTAGATGTGTGTGTGCTGCTTCTTGATTTAGGCAAGCCTTTATAAAGTTACAGTACCTAATCTGTTATTCCCACTTTTTTGTTATTATTGTGTGTCTTTTTTAATATATAATGTATATCAAGATTTTCAAATTATCATTTAGAAGCAGATTTCCCTTGTAGAAAAACTAATTTTTCTGCCTTTTACCAAAAATAAACTCTTGGGGGAATAAAAGTGGATTAACTTTTGAAATCCTTGACCTTCATGTGTTCAGTGGGTCTTAAATATTCATTCTTTCTGTGTTTGTTTACTTACTGCTAAATCTCATTATAAGGAAACTTTATGGGAAAAAAAATAAAGAGGACTCTCTTTTAAATGAGTTGATCAAAGTGAATATTCAGGAATGGGATAAATATTAAAGAGATTCATAAGGATGTAGGGGTGGAAATATAAGGTTCCCTCCTTTCTCACATTTTTTTGCCACTTTCTCTCCTACTCAGTGGAAGCTAGTGGATCTTTTGGCACACCAACACTCCAAAGTCATGCTAAGAAAGGGAGTGCGATTTAGTGAAAGAAAAGTTAATTTCTCTCGTATTAATACATGCACTATTCTGATTAAAACAGAAAAATTTAAATCTGCTAGGTGAGATCTACCGCTGCCTTCCCAGGATAATCTTGTACTGAGGCTTTCTGCTTTAATGGAGCCTGTACCTAGAGATGAAATCACAGAGGGAGAAAACAGCAGAGATGACCAAAATAAAGTGAATACCTGGTGCATCCTGAAACTGCTTCTGTGTGAAATGATGGGCAGTTCAATACATCATCCCTGAATTCTACTTGTGTTCCTAACCCGCCAGTGGTAATTCTGCTTTCCTTCTGGTACTTGCACTCCCTCCCAGCATCACACAGGCATAGTGGGCCAATGTTTGCGGTTCAACCACGTAGAATTCTTTCTGACACAGCATCATAAACAGGTATATTTGTTCACCTGAATTTTTTTTCTCTTACATCTTTCTTAAGTCAAATAACCAGAACCACAAGCAGTTTTACACATGGAAATGCAATCCTTCCAGGTTCATTTTTATAACCTGACTGGTTGTAGGCCCAACAAATTCAGCCAGTTGAGAATTTACTCAAGGTACCTGACAATAAAAATCATTGTTCAAAGGCAAAACTGATATCTCCAAAACTCACTGGGCTATAGCTATATTTTTTCATTTAGTTTTTCTAATAATAGTACCACATTTTGACACAAACACTAAAAGCATCTATTACTTCTATGATGACTCACACAGCCTTAAAAGAACTTTCTTTAGTTTACTCCAATAATTTTAGCATTTGGCGACCTGAGGAACCTAATATAAGACCAACACTTAGATCTTCATCTGCACTCCCTTTCTCAGAACTATATGATTTTCACCTCTGTATTAAGAGGGATTATTTATTACCATTGCTTTTAAGCAGAGTATATATTGAACACAGGATACATTTTGCGTTGATATTTGAAAATACAGTCAAGAGAAATGTGTGTTTACTCAGATGAGTTTGTGGTGGTGGTGCTTTAGTCGCTAAGTAGTGTCCGACTCTTGCGACCCCATGGACTGTAGCCTGACAGCTTCCTCTGTCCATGGGGATTCTCTACGCAAAAATACTGGAGTGGGTTGCTTAGGTCCAGATTATTTTTCTAGACCAATTCTGCAGTAAAAATTCATACAGGAAGTGCAATTTTAAATGCTTCTTGAAGAAAATGAAGGAAAACAAAGGTGGCTCAGCAGTAAAGAATCCACCTACCAATGCAAGAGATGCAGGTTCAGTTCCTGGGTCAGAGAGATCCCCTGGAGAAGGAAATGGTAACCCACTCCAGTGTTCTTGCCCAGGAAATCCCATGGGTAGAGGAGCCTCGCAGGCTATAATCCATGGGATCCCCAAAGAATCAGACACAATTTAGCCACTAAACAACACAACAACAACCAAAACTTACGCCAAGCATTGTGTAATATGCTATAGATGGTTTCACTCATTTATGTATACCTGTGGTGGATTCATTTCAATATTTGGCAAAACCAATATAATATTGTAAAGTTTAAAAATAAAATAAAATTTAAGAGGTAAAAAAAAAAAAAACAATATTGTGAGAAAAATATTCCCCAAAAGAGGAATCTTTGGCTAGTGAAGGACAAATGTGCTACTCAAACCATAGAGCTAAAATTCTAACCTCAGTTCAACTGAACTTAAAAGCCAATGGGTACTGATAAGTATTATTTCAAAAAACAACAGTGTCACAGTAAGTTGAAAACTAATATTTTTAAACTTGGATAAATAAATTTATAAAATTCTGGTTTAAACAATATCAGTTATCTTTTAATTGCGAGATGGTTAGAGATGTTCATATACTGATTATGGTGTGAATCTTTAAGACAAGATATACTTTTACAGGAGACTTCCCTGACAGTCCAATGGTTAAGACTTCACCTTCCACTGTAGGGAGTGCAAGTTCAACTCCTGGTCAGAGAGCTAAGATCCCACATGCCTCAAGGCCAAAAAACAAAAACAAAACATAAAACAGAAGCAATATTGTAACAAATTCAAATTCAATAAAGATTTTTTTAAGATATTTTTATAACAGTTGCATAAATCATTTTACCACAGAAGCCCTTGTACAAGCATCCTTGTGGTCCTGATGTTTATTCCATAGAACACTCTGAGAAACAGTCTGACTCTCTACTCTGGCACCCATAAATAGAACTAATATTAAGATCAGAAGTGAAAATGAGCTATATGTTTACAAATTTTCATTAAGCATTGTGCATGTAGATCAATGAGGTTTAAATGCATCAACAGAAAATACGTTAGGCCATGTTCTCGCTGTCTATCACACAGTACAGTGGACCACTTTAAGCCTAATAGACAAAATGGTTCACTTGCTAAAATAAATGAGAATATGCACCAGAGGTTCACAGTGTAGCAAAGTGAAATAACATTCTTGCCAAGTCAACCTTTGCAAAATAGAAAAGAAGAAGGAAAATGTGATGATGGTAAATAGCTCTATCGATGAGCTTTTAAGTAAGGAATTTAACAGATTTTCTATTGTAAATAATGTACATTAAAGCAGACTATTTGACCTTCTCCAATGATTTTAACTGAAGAACAGTAATCCTAGGCGACAATGTTCAGGACAAATTGTCCATCAAAATGTTGGCATTCGTTATATTCACCACTCTCTGCTTGGGGCCTGAATAGATGATGACCTACAAAAAGCAAATGCTACTGCACTATTTCCTGAAACAAAACCTAGCTGGTTTTAAAACCAAATTGGCAGAAGACACAACAATAATAACAGTAATTTTGAGATACAAGGATAAGTTTACAATTCTGTCTTCTCAAGAAAGTTGCTATAGCTACAAACTATATCTGTCTTTAAGTACACACACACATAAACACATACATACAAACACTGTCTCTCTTTCTTTCCCTTCCTTCTTTTGCCCTTAAGTTCTTAAAGACCTCAAGCTGGTGTTTACTGATGGAAGCTGTTCTTTTTAATTGTTCATAAATTTCTCATCTTGAATGAAGTTATTCTGAATGATTCCTCATAGGTTGTGCACAGTAGTAGTTAAAGGCACTTTATAGATTTACAGAACTGGATTTGACTCCATCATAACACAAAATAGTTGCGAGACCTCGTTCAAGTTATTTAGCTTTCTAAAATTCAGTTTCCTCTTCTGTAAAATAGACTTGCTGTGAATACCAAATCATGTGTATTGTGTGTAGCAGTCAGTTCAGTTCAGCCGCTCAGTCATGTCTGACTCTTTGCAACCCCATGGACTGCAGCATGCCAGGCTTCCCTGTCTATCACCAACTCCCAGAGCTTACTCAAACTCATGTCCATTGAGTCAATGATGCCATCCAACCATCTCATCCTCTGTCATTCCCTCCTCCTTCTGTCCTCAATCTTTCCCAGCATCAGGGTCTTTTCCAATGAGTCAGTTCTTCGCATCAAGTGGCCAAAGTATTTGGAGTTTCAGCTTCAGCACCAGTCCTTCCAGTGAATATTTAGGACTGATTTCCTTTAGGATTGACTGGTTGGATCTCCAGCGTGTAGCAGAGTCTTGGGCATATAAGTGTGTTCTAAACTGGTAACTATTACTAAGTACTGACTCCTGTTGAACATAAACCCCGTCCAACACTGGCCAAGGAAATATACAGTATGATCATCTTCTCAAATGTTTCCACAGAGATATCTTTAACAAAAAAGAACAGTAACTTATGTCCCACCAACTACACTCTAGAGTATTCATGTCCACAGGCCTAACACCCACAGAAAGGAAGACATTTCTTTAGCAAGTGTTTTGATTTCCTCAAACCATGCAGATTTTTATTTGGAGTTAAAAATATATCACTGTTTACTTTAATATTAAAATCATTTACCACAAAAGAAAATTAATGGTTGAGGAAAACATCAGGCAGCAAATAATCAAGTTTGAAAAGCACAAATCTGACAAGCCTGTATTAGATCATAACGATCAGTGTGTAGTTAACTTCCTTTCACTATGAGTTTAGAATTTTACTGCTTGGGATGTGTTCTGTAATTTATTAACCATAAATATTTATTTAATGGTGCCCTAAACCTGCTCATAAGATTCGAGTAAACCTAGGAAGAGCCCTTCTCAATAAAGGTTTGGTGAGGAAGTAATGGGTTGAAATAGCATGATAAGAAGTAGAATAAAAATTATAGTCAAAGAAGGGGAAATGGACAGGAAGCAAGAGCCTTCAGTAAAGTACAAAGTAATGAGGTCAAGAGAAAAGCTAAGTGCACCAGGAAGCAGATCAAGGCATGCAGACCTCAGGAAGGAGACTGTGAATGACAAGTCTTCATATCGGCAACTGGTGAGGGAACAGGTAAATCAGAGAAGTGTTCACCATAAACAAGAGATTACACTAGATATCATAATCTGTGCAAGCTATGCGAGCTAAGAAGACAAGGTCTTTATCCTTCAAAATCTAACAACTGCACATCAGGCAATAATGATGAACATAAATATTTTGAATTTTTTCTTTTTTAGAAAACAATATAAAATAACTAATATCTACTAAACCATTAACATGTCGCAGGTCCTTTTGCAGATGCTTTACGTGCATTAACACAAAAAGTGGGCACGAGTAATTATCTCATTACTGACACAAAAATAAGTTCAGACAGGTTAAATAACTTGCCCAAGATTATATAGCTAATCATCAGAAGAGCTAAGATTCAAGTTCAGGTAGTTGGATTCATCATCCCTATGCTTAACTAGCAAACATCATGCAATTAGAAAGTAGAATAGGGCCCAGGGAAAAGATGAGACCAGGAGAATGGTGGCCAAAACACCCAAGTGATATCTTTGTCAGAACACTTTCAGATGCAAGAAGGAAAAAGAAAACAACTAAAAACAGTTTAACCAAAAAACAAAAAAAGTGATGAATTAATCATGTAACTGGTAAGTTCAGAGGTTGCTAGATTCAGACATAACTGGATCAAGTAATGCAAATTATATTACTAGTGTGCTCTCTCTCTTGCACCTGCCCCATCTCTCAACTTTGATTTTCTCATTCTAAATCTATAATATTACAAAATTACCTATGGACTTCATCAATGCAGAAAATTAACCAGTGACAACTCAAAAAGCCCACCAAATGTCTATAATGCCCCAACTCAAAAACCAATAGAAAAGAAAAATGTCTCTCTCCAACATGCATACATCAAACCCAAAGAAGGATTAAGAATGGTTCTGCTTGGATCCCCTTAAAAATTATTCTGACAAGGAGAATGAAGCATGAAGTTTGGCCAGGCCTCAGTTATACTCCTGGCCAAAAATAGAGTTTGCTTAAAACAAAAAGAAAAAAGCAACCCATTCACTAGAAATAATATCTACTAGAGTCCATTATAAAAGGCAAAGAGAATTTGCTCATCTTGAGTTATGGGACAATGTGAGAGACCTAACAATCTGGCTGAGCTGAGACAGGCAATTAACTTTCACACTGGCCTGACTAACAATCATAGTGATTTCAAGAGTAAACAGTTGTGTAGCATGTCACAGATGAAAAAATATTTTCCACACATTACTTCCTTTATAAAATGATTCACTTTATTTTCACTCTTGCCAGAAGATGGCCTCTAATTTGCTGTCATCTCTTTAGAGATCTTCTCTAAGAAATAATGGTTAGAATGCCTGATGTTTCACTTCTTCAAAACTAGCATCACAGGATATGGATGATATAAGCACTCCAGAAGCTACAAAGTTTAGCCTTGATCTCAGCAACTGCCCTTTAACACAGTTCTCTGAACTTCCCACATATGAATCTACTCTCACCCAGTCACTGATCAGTGTTTGAGAATCCACTGAGGCAATGCCCTACTGATAAAGCTTAAGCACAATTTTTTAATGTCATAAATGGGACCCATTAGTCTCAGCATATAAACTCATGCATGCTATAAATGTAAGATTGAGACTATAAAAAAGTGCTGATGTCAAAACTGTTTCAAATTTATGTTTATGTTAAGCATTTCAACACAGAAAATTAAAATAAAATGCAGGCATAGATACCAACAAAATGTTCAGGATGTTTTGAGTAGTTAACACAGATTAACAACACAAGTAAAGTTATATATTTTCTTAGTCTAATAACAAATATTTCTTGAGGGCCATGAACCAGGCACTGTGCTCACTGGGCATAAAAATATAAATGATACAATCTCTGTACTTGGGATGCTTAGTATTTAGAGGAAAACCATATGCACATAGTGGGGCTATAACAGGTATTTGCTGAACTAATACTAAGGGAGACTGTGTACTAAGGGAGTACAGAGAAAGGGAAATTGATCCAGTATGAAGGTTAGGCATAGGTTTCCTAGGAATCATAATATCCATGTAAAGGAATGTAGGACAGGCATTCAAGGCAGGAGTGAAACACAAATAAATGTAAAGTGGTGAACAGCATGAGGCGTACTGGCATAAACACACAGCTTCCAATTTCCTAAGTGTAAGTTATAGAGCATGATAAGGCCTGAAGTTGGGGGACATGAAGCTGAAGAGGCAGTGTCATAAACTAAATACATCGCCCCAAAATTCATATGTTGAAGCCCTAACCCTTTATATGAAGCTATTAGGAGGTGAAACCTTTTGAAGGTAATTAGGTTTACATGAGGTCACAAAGGTGAAACCCTCCTGATGGGATCAGAGTCCCTGTAGGAAGAAGTGATGTCAGAGTTTCCTCCCTCCTCCATCTAAGACCACAGCAAGAAAGAGCCATCTGAAAGCCAGGAAGAGGGCTTTCATAGGAACACAGTCTGCACCCTGACCTTAGAATCCCCAGTTTCCAAAACTGTAAGAAATACCTGTTTGTTGTTTAAGCCACTCAGTCTATCTTATTTTGTTAACAGTAACTCGAGCAAACTGAAATGCGTAGATAGGAATGAGTTCATGGAAGGCCCCAAATGCCTGTATTGAGGAGCTTCCACTTTACTTTGTAAGCAAAGGGAAGTCACTGAAAGGTTGAGAGCAGAGGCCAAGGTCAGAGTTACATTTAGATGAATAACTCTGACAAATTTGCTGAGAGTGAACACAAGTCATGTAGCAGAGTCACACAACTAGGCTGTTGTAGTTAGTCAAGGAGAGTATTTACACCTTGTAGTGATATAAACAAGAAAAAAATTTTTAATTCAAGAAATTTGTAAGAAAAGATCACAACAAGCAGACTGTGGTGATTATTTTATGTGCAATGAAGAAGCTAGAGAGAAGTCAAGAGTGAAACCTGAGTAATAAACCTAAAACAATGGGTAGATGGCAGTTTTAAAAAAGAGTATCGAGAATATAGAAAGAGGAGCAGAATAGGGAGCAAAGAATACATTCGAAGACATGTATTATTTCACCTGCCTGCAAAACATCTATGTGTGTCCAGCAAAGATAGCTGCCTTTGAGCATGATTCTCAGTGGAGAATCAGGAATGCAAACCTGTATGAGTTCAACAGAGATTTAATAAGTCTCTAGAAAAGAAAGAAGAAAAATCATATGCAAATAATCAGGAATCATAATGGCTTTACAACTCTGAAAAAGAACACGGAAAGTCTGAAGACAATGAACCTTAAGACTCTGGTACCACAAAAGCCTGACATTAAGTACAGTAGCTGCTAATGTAGAGGAAGAGGCAGGTCTTGAAAATAATAGTGGATGTAGTTTTTGTCACACAGACTAAAATGGAATCAAATACGTGAACACCCAACTAAGTATTTGTGAGACCCGAGTTGACAAGTGAACCACCTGCATGCATGTGCAGTCGCTCGGTCAAGTCCAACTCTTTGCGATCCCCTGGGCTATATAGCTTGCCACACTTTGTCCATGGGGATTCTCCAGGCAAGAATACTGGAGTAGGCTGTCATTTCCTTCTCTAGGGGATCTTTGCAACCCAGGATTCAAACCAAAGTTTCCTGTGTCTCCTGTATTGGCAGATGAGTTCTTTACCACTAAGCCACAAGGGAAGCCCAAGGGAGGCATACGCTAGAGTAAAAAGGAGTGAGACTGTTCAAATGCAAAAACACCTCAGTTTGCAGATAGCAAACTGCTCAGGCACCCAAAATAAATAAATAAATAAATAACACAGGTACTTCCAATTCTTTCTTTAGAAACAGCCAAGGACAGAGATGGGAAAGGAATAATGACTCAGAAGGCAGATAAAATCTTACAGAACTACTTTTTTAAAAAGAGGAAGAAAATTTTAAGAAGTTAGAGAAAAGATATAGTATACTAAGAGTTCCAAAAAAAGAAATTAGAAAACAACAAAAGTAAAGGAGGCAATCACTGACTAAACAGTTCAAGAACATTTCTCAGACCTCAGGGACATGAGTCTCCAGACATAAAGGGCCTACCACATACACAGACTCACACTGAGGCACATCATCACACAATTTCAGAAGATGAGGTGAAAGAGAAGATTCTATGAGCTTTCTGTGAGGAAAAAAATAGTTTATGTGAAAAAGAAATCAGAATGCCTTCAAATTTCTCATAGCAAACACTGGAAACTAGAAGATAGTGGGAAAATATCTCCAAGATTATGACAGAAAGTTATTTCCAATCTATAGTTCTATATTTAGGCAAACTATCAATTTTGAGAGTAGAATAAGAGTATTTTTAGATATTCAAGGTATGAAAATTATTCACTTCCCATGCATCATTTCTTAGGAAGCTACTGGAGAGAGAGAGAGTAATCCCCATCAAAATGAGAGAGTAACCCAAGAAATAGAAAGTTATAGGATATAGAAAGCAGAAAACTGAACACATGAGGGAGGCAAAGAGAATCCCAGGATAATGGTGAATGAAGAACCAAGAAGACAGCGGCATACCACTGTACAGAGGGCCACCCACACAGCTTGAGGAATGCACTCCAAAGTTAAACTTGCTGAGTGTTGTGCTATCATTACCAAGATGTCCTGAATTGGCCATGTGGTGAGAACACTCATTACACCTCAAAGAAGTTCTGATTGTACAAACTTCTGAGAACTGGAAGCTGGCTAAAGTGAACACAGAAATAGAAAACAGAGAGCAGCCCACCATCCTTGACCCCTGACCATATTCCTGCTAAACGACCAGTACCTGGCTCAATACAACCATGCTGATAGGCCACTGCAGTGAGCCTGACATCTCTGAAGATTAACTCATGTCTTGTCCATCCACTTACCCTCCCAGGAGTACCTATAATAAATCCCAAGGAAGCAGAAGCCAGACTATGAGCTGGAAACTCACTTCAGCTTTTCATTTTCTCGAAGTCTGCATTAGTCAGTGGCAGTACTGCCCTATCCTGCACAGTTGGGTTTGTACTCGCTACTCTTTTCCTATATTATCACCTATCACATTCTCTTTAAACAGAAATAATCATTGGTCAGAATTATAAAATATGAAATTGAAGATAAGAAAAACATCTGTATGGGGTATATATGATTGTGATGATATAACTTTCAGAGAAAAACAGAAAACTAGTCAGCAAAATAGAAAACCAACTTACTATATTGCAAACAGAGAAGTTATTTAACACACAAGTTAAAAGGGCAAGAGAATACAGAGGAAACACTAAAGGAAACCAGAGATACTAACTGCAGGGAAGAGCTGCCATCATCAGTCTGGGGAAACAAACAAAGCAAAGCAAAGCAACCGGGTTATAAGAATCCAGGCACACAAAGGCAGAGCCTGGAGATGGAGGCTCAGCCATTTGTGGGGAGACCCATCCGCCTCAGCTGTGCTTCTGGGGAGTCCCTGAGGCTGGTCTCAGAATTGTCAAAAGAACACAGAGACTGAAGGGGCAAATTCCCACTGCTGGGACTAATACTGAATGGTATTGGAAAAAAACTGAGAAGTCTTTTCTGTCTCCTTCTACCCCCTATTGATAAAACCTCCCAGAAAGCCATCTGGTAGAGTAGTCTGGGAAATACCATTGGCAATGAACAGCCCCAGCAGCAGTGTCACAAATATAAGAAGGTAAGGTGAATTTGTTGCTGAGGAATCTAGATAATAACTAGTTCAGGTGGCTACACCTGGACGTGGGACTGAAGTTTGAGGAGGGCTTTGCTTTTTCTTTGTTGTTTGAATCTTTCATAAGACTATATCCACATTTTACTTGAAATTTAAAATAACATTTCTTAAGGAAAGCTCTAGGCTGATTATCAAATGAGGTGTATTTGTATTTGTCCAATACATTCATGAAAGGAATAAAATTGATTCTTAAGAAAAATACCATTTTTCTTTCACATTGTTCACAGTCTAGCAGAAGGTCATATAGCATGAAGAAATTTATGAATAATTCTAAAACTTTTATGTTCAAATATGTTTTATGGTGAACAACTAAAAATAGAAAATGTGAAGGCCTCCTATGGAGAAATTTGTCTAAGGAGTGGAAATTTGCTATACATTGGTCATGAGGAGACCAAGACATGAAGCCAAGACACTGAGCCAAAAAGACCTGGCCTTGAATCTCTGCCCCATCACAAATAGTGGTGAAGTTCTTGGACAAGTTTCTTTGGCTTTCAAATACTCAGTTTTCTCATATGTAAAATGAGGAAAAGATTTCCAGATGAAAATGTGGAAGCATCTTAAGAGAGAATAGATTAAATGGTTGCTATTCAAGAGAGCACAAAATAGCAAGATTTTAATATTAAGAAATCATTAATTGGAAAAGATTGAAAATTATTCAAACATAAAATGTTCACTTAGGATGCATACTTCTCTAGATCTGGGTTGATGTTACAGCTTTACCTAAATTGAACATACAAGTGGTGGCAATAGAGGATTTGTTCACTAGAGATTTGGTTCTAGTATTTGAATTTGTCTAATCTATGGAAAGAATAAAATGCTGGATGCTGTGCTGAAGTCTGCCTGAGAAAAGCCCAGCTGGTTGGCTAACAGTCATAAACCCAAAACACCAACCGCACACACACAAGCAAAATGTGTTCTTGACTTTGGGCATGCCATTGATATTTGCAGAGGCCAGTGATGTTTGTCTGGTTCCAAGACAATAGGAATTACTTCTGTCTTTGTTGAAATGTCATTTTGGATTGCTGTATATAAAGTATCTTGGTTGCTGACATCGTTTTCCAGCCCTGCATTCTGTTTGAGGCTGGGCTTCCATTTCTCTTTCCATTTTCTCTTCCCTTCTATAGCTACTCACTGCATCCTACAGTACCTCACTTACCCAGGGTATATAGTCTTAAATATGAGTAGAAATATTGATAAATTATTTTATAGGTGTTGGTCATTCACCTATTCATTCATTAATTTGGACCTTTATGTACATCAAGTCCCATGCTTGATGCTATAGATACAAAAATACATAAGGCAAGATATTCGCCACCAAAGATGCCTAGAAAAGGAAACAAACAGAAAGACAGAAAGTTAAAATACAATGAAACATATTTTCTTAAAAAGCCATTAAGAGACTAGGATGAGGGCTAGATTCCCAAAGGAATTAAATTTTATATTCAGAACAAATTCAGAAACTTCAGCAGTATAAATGTTACATGCTAGGTACTCCAGAATTCTAAAAACATCCCTAGCCAATTTCACATTCTCTTTAAAGGTGTTATCATGCCCCACTGGCTTTTGTTTGTGTGACTATATGTTTATGCATGTAGGTGTCTGACTGCAAGTTGTTGCTGTTGAGTTTATTGATGTCTTGTTTATTAATATTATTACTTGCCACATAAATATGTGAATATTTATGTAATAAATGTGAATAAATATGTAAATTCTCTTCACCCTACCCTGCCAAAGAAATCCTGGGTTATATGAAAAGTTTCCTTTGAATCAGATTGATAACCTTGGTCACCAACCTAAAAATCAACATTGTTACCAATCCAGTGAACAGCACCATTCACGATACTTTTTTGAGACAACCGGTTTTAAGATAAACTGAATTTGAAACATGAAATGGTTTGAATAAACTAATTCAGGGTTTCTCAACCTCAGCACCACTGAAATTGTGAGCCAGGTAAGTCTTTGCTGTGAGAGGCTGTGCAAGATGCTTAGCAGCATCTCTGTCTTCCACCCACAAAAATTCCAGTAGCACCTCACTCCTCAAAAATGTTTTCAGACATTGCTAATGTCCCTTTAGAGGCAAAATTGCTCTCAACAAAGAACATCGTCCTGGTCAAAGTATATATGTTAGTGTGTACATATGTCCATGACTAGCAGATTGTAGAAATATTTGAATAGTTCTGACACTATTTGCTAGGACTATTTCAATTCTTGATATGGTTCCCAATCATGAATGGATCTGAGATGAGGATATATACAAATAA
Organism: Bison bison bison; assembly: GCF_000754665.1. NCBI lineage: Eukaryota > Metazoa > Chordata > Mammalia > Artiodactyla > Bovidae > Bison > Bison bison. The sequence goes on from NW_011495020.1 coordinate 3,723,682, forward strand.
CCATAATTATAGATTAAAGTGATAAATTATTGAGTATCTGAAATTTGGCAGGAAGTGCAGTAGCTGATTCACATGCTAATAGTGTACACTGAGCAATTACTATGTGTCCAGTAAATAAAAGTTTTATATTCATTATCTCATTTACTCCCCACAACAACCCTACAATGTAGCTGTTATCTTTATTCCAATGTTGCAGGTAAACTGAAGTTTAGAAAGGTTAAAGTGGAACTTCTAGTCAAAACGGCAGGCTGAACCGACATAAAAAACAAATACCTCCTACTACTTCCGAAATACAGAAATCTATTCAGAAGAAAATAGTTTTTAATGTAAATAAATAGTAAAGATTCAAAGCAAGGAGTGTAATTCTGCAGGTACCACAAATGAAAAGGGAATACACAGTGGTAACAGGATATTGAAATCAGATGAGTGTAATGGAATCCTTGAAGTTTGAGGATTAGTACTCCTATAGGAACCTGAAATTACAATCTCTGAATAATGTGGGAAGTCAGGAAAATTCCATTGGCAAAGCTCCACCTACTAAGGACATGACATGAATATGAGCTATCTATTCTGAGGCTTGAAAGGGAAAATTTTTATCTCAAGAAATAAGATTCCCTAGCCTATATCTATCAATGTGTGAGATTCAAATTCTTCTACTGCTTCCATGGAGACACTGTGCTAAAAGTCTAACATAAAAACATGTCCAGAATGAGTGAATATATTAGACTATATCAGAGATAACCACTAAACTATCAATGGAGTCACTTACATAAATCAAAGATGAAATACCAACAATAAGTAACTTCATCTAAAGTGAGCTAACATTTTGAAGAATTTTGTTAGATAGATATTTAATTTAATGCATCGATTTGAATTTTGTCATTTGAGGTTATCTCAATAATTAGGTACATGTGAGATAAATGGTATAGTTTTTCCCTTTATTAAATTAACGTAAATTATGACCATAAATTTCTTCATGTCAAGCCATTCGCACATTCACAGAATAAACCCTACTTTATTAAAGTACATTCTTAAAAATACATTAGTACATTTGTTTTCCTAATATTTTATTATGGCTTTAATATATCTATTAATAAATGGGATTGCTTTAGAAAAAAAGTGAGCTGACAAAATTATAAAGCATGTAAGAAAATACACGAATACACTGCCAAGAGTAGCCAGCAGAAACTGAAGAATCATCAATAACAGAACAGTTGAAAAGATACTTTTATAGCATAATATAATTATTTTTTAATATCCAATGCAGGGGAAAAAGTAAAACCACAAAAACAGTATTACTAAAGGCAGATAAATAAAACATAAAAAATTTGATGGAAATTATATTCATTATCTCAGTTCAGTCACTCCGTCGTGCCCCTCTCTTTGCAACCCTATGGAATGCAGCACACCAGGCTTCCTTATCTATCACCAACTCCCAGAGCTTACTCAAACTCATGTCCATTGAGTCAGTGATGCCATCCGACCATCTCATCCTCTGTCATCCCCTTCTCCTCCCGCCTTCAGTCTTTCCCAACATCAGGGTCTTTTCTAGTGAGTCAGTTCTTCATATCAGATCGCCAAAGTATTGGAGTTTCAGCTTCAACATCAGTCCTTCCAATGAATATTCAGGACTGATTTCCTTTAGGATTCACTGGTTGGATCTCCCTGCAGTCCAAGGGACTCTCAAGAGTCTTCTCCAACACCACAGTTCAAAAGCATCAATTCTTCAGTGCTCAGCTTTCTTTATAGTCCAATTCTCATATCCATACGTGGCTACTGGAAAAACCATAGCTTTGACTAGATGGACCTTTGCTGGCAAAGTAATGTCTCTGTGTTTTAATATGCTGTCTAGGTTGGCCATAGCTTTTCTTCCAAGGGGCAAGCGTCTTTTGATTTCATGGCTGCAATCACCTTCTGCCATGATTTTCAGATCAGATCAGTCGCTCAGTCGTGTCCGACTCTTTGCGACCCCATGAATCGCAGCACGCCAGGCCTCCCTGTCCATCACCAACTCCCGGAGTTCACTCAGACTCATGTCCATCGAGTCAGTGATGCCATCCAGCCATCTCATCCTCTGTCGTCCCCTTCTCCTCTTGCCCCCAATCCCTCCCAGCATCAGAGTCCTTTCCAATGAGTCAACTCTTCACATGAGGTGGCCAA